>NC_141031.1:45065000-45157500 GCF_052040795.2 Danio rerio
ATATATATATATATATATATATATATATATATATATATAAACTAAGTGTTCTTTTATTTTTGCAGTTTAAGGCAATATTGTTTAAAAACTGCTTAATTAAAAGCAATTAATTAAAACAAAACAATTTGATACTGGCAGAAGCTTAATTGCCTATATTTTGATTTCATTGAAAAAGTCAATTTAAACAAGACATTGCTTGATTGCACGTCTCAGCTCGACGAGGACTCTTCATCAAACGTGCACGGGAGATAAAAGTGAGCTATTTTTAATCTGCATCCATCAAAACAAGAAGCTTCATCTTTCATCTCCAACAAAACACTCAGCAAATTCAGAGCATCCGTGCAAATCAGCAATTAGCAGACGTTGCTTTTAATGATCGATGGCTACAAATGAGCCAAAAACAAGCTGACATGCAAACGCTGGGAAACAGAGTCAAAGCCGTGGGTTTGCAGAAATCCTGCTATTTTAGGCACAAGTGTGTGTTGTTGGAGGAAAGCTGATTAGCTGTGGGCCACGAATATAGAAAATGAAGACACAAGGGCTTTTGACTGATCTCCAGATACTTCACAGCAATCTCCAACAAATCCACTGTGTCATCAGGAGAAATATATTAGAGGTTTAACCAGACAGAAAAACTGGGTCAAAGGCTGCAGATTCATTCAAGTTCAATTGCATCAGCTGCAGTGATGGGCTTTATGAAACTTAGACTTTTTTACGTTATTGAGTTGTTTAAAATAAATATTGTTGATTTATTCATTCATTAATTTTCCTGACCCAGCCGAACCAGTGACCATCTTGCTATGAGGCCACATTGCTAACCACTCAGCCACCGTATCGCCAAATATTGTTCATATAATTTTTTTTATATTATATATGATATAATGATATCAGTTTGATCTTATATATGAATTCTGAACTGTGATAAATGATATATTTTCTTCTAAACATGGTAATTAATAGTTTACAATAATTCATTACGGCGAGGCAGTGGCGCAGTAGGTAGTGCTGTCGCCTCACAGCAAGAAGGTCGCTGGTTCGAACTTGGCTCAGTTGGCGTTTCTGTGTGGAGTTTGCATGTTCTCCCTGCCTTCGCGTTTCCTCCGGGTGCTCCGGTTTCCCCCACAGTCCAAAGACATGCGGTACAGGTGAATTGGGTAGGTTAAATTGTCCGTAGTGTATGAGTGTGTGCGTGAATGTGTTTGTGGATGTTTCCCAGAGATGGGTTGCGGCTGGAAAGGCATTCGCTGCGTAAAAAACTTGATAGATAAGTTGGTGGTTCATTCTGCTGTGGTGACCCCGGATTAATAAAGGGTCTAAGCCGACAAGAAAATGAATTAATTAATTAATAATTCATTACATACTCAATATTAAAAGATAATACTTATCACATACACACAAACACACACACATATATATCATCACCATATATATACATATATATCAACACCACATATAGATATATATATATAGCAGAGTCAGACCTTACTTATATATATATATAAAAATTAGGGATGCAACGATACTGTTATCCTACGGTTCAATACATACCCCATTTTTTTTTTACAGAGTTTTCGGTTCGGTTCTCATGGCTTGATGTGTGTTTTTTTATTATAATTTTTATGTATATTAAACTATGTAACCTACAATAAAACAATAATAAATTTAATTCCAACTTTAATCAAAAAGCAGAAATTTTTACTAATATTTTTTATTTCATAAAATCCCACTTGTTTTCGTTTGTTTTCGTTTGCTTTTATTTGTATATTCATAAGTATTACTTTTTACATTCAATTAATCACTGAATTGAACTAACACTTTTTTCCAGGCAATTTCAGCAAATCTCACCTGATTAATGCGTTTGACTTGGCCCTCTATGGAATAATCCACAGCGCTGGTGCGTGATGTACCTTCATGTCCCGGCATGTCCACACATATCAAGTGCACATTTTTAGGGAGAAACTACACAAGAAAAACAAGCACAATCAGACATCATTCCTTTCATTTGAAATGATTTAAATGAAATACACTTAAATAAAGGTTTAAAAACACTCTTGGGTTTTAATTTCAATACATTCCAGATAGAAATCTGATACATGGAAATAGATGCAAGATTACATATATGACAAATCACATTTGTACATAATTTTCACATATAAATATAAAAAACATATAAATACATATCATATTAGCAACATATATTTTAAAATATTGCAAAAATGGCTATTTCATATATTTTTTCATATATCATTGAAACTATATATATATATATATATATATATATATATATATATATATATATATATATATATATATATATATATATATATATATATATATATATATATATATATATTAGATATAATTATATATAAATTGGAAATACACTACCTGTCAAAAGTCTTGTCGCCTATCCAAATTTTAGAAACAACAAATAATAACTTGAATTCTAGTTTATTATTTGGTATCAGAAGTGGGTTATATGAAAGGCAAAGGCCTCTAGATTATTTGACCAATATGAAATATGATCATGCCTTAATTTTTAACGATTTAAATAGGACAGTAAGGTTTGAATTTGCTTAGACAAAAGTCTTGTGACTGAACAGAAATAGTGTTCAGTATAGAATATAAAGTCCTGCTGCAGTGGAGACAGAATGAATATTGTGTCTGACTCCATCATGAGCTTGGAGGACTGCATCCATACATCTCTGACATGACTCAAATCACTGATTAATAAAGTCATCTGGAATGGCGAAGAAAGACTTCCTGCAGGACTCCCAGAGTTCATCAAGAGTCTTTGGATTCATCTTCAATGCCTCCTCCTTCATCTTACCCCAGACATGCTCAATAATGTTCATGTCTGGTGACTGGGCTGGCCAATCCTGGAGCACCTTGACCTTCTTTGCTTTCAGGAACTGTGATATGGAGGCTGAAGTATGAGAAGGAGCGCTATCCTGCTGAAGAATTGCCCTCTCCTGTGGTTTGCACAAATGTCTTGATACTTCAGGCTGTTGATGCTGCAGATCTCTCGCACGCCCACATACTAAATGTAACGCCAAACCATGATTTTTCCTTCACCAAACTTGACTGATCTCTGTAAGAATCTTGGGTCCATGCTGGTTCCAATAGCTCTTAAGCAGTATTGGTGATGATTGGGATGCAGCTCAACAGATGATTCATCAGAAAAATTGACCTTCTAACACTTTTCCAAATGATCAACTAGAAGTCAAGTTATCATTTGTTGCGCTTACAACTACGATCGACCGCAAAAATTTGTCAGGTAGTGTATATAAATGGCATATATTAACACATATATAACATTATAGTTAATATAATTAAGCGTACATGTACATATTTGTAAATCCAATAGTTGAAAAAATATCATCCTTTACTCTGAAATAAAGTTAAATAAATGTCATATATGTAATTTGCATATATTTCCATGAATCATAATCCTTTATGAGAGTTGCATTAACCCCTTATGTTAATGCATTCTGACAACTTTTTCACAGCTTGGGTCTTGAGATGTGTTGTTGGTGAAACAGTTAATCCCATGACTGTATTTGAGTTGTGAAGTGTATGTTACTTGCCTTCACCACCCCGAGCCACATGTCTTTGTGTGCAGAAAAGCCGTGCAGCATTAAAACAGATGGACGAAAGCCTGGATTTCCTCTGTGAGAGTAACAGAATCGATAACCTTCATATTCAGCATAATCCACCTGCATCCCCAGCCGTCTGCGCCAATACCTGCCCAACACATCAACAACACACACACATTACAACAGAGGCTTGATTGTAAAAATCTTGATGCTTCTGTGGGTCTCCTCTATCAAATTTGAGCTTTATTTTGTATTTTCTATCGGATTCAGCTCAGGTGATTGGCTGGGCCATTCTACAGCTTGATTTTCTTTCTCTGAAAGCATTAGAGAGTCTCCTTGGTTGTGTTTTGACCATTGTCTTGCTGAAATGTCCACCCTGGATTCATCTTCATCATCTACTAATGTAGATGTCGAACTGAAGCAGCTGATATTCATTTACACTGAGGAAGATCAGAGGGTTGTTGAAGAACTACTGAGAGATTTCAGCTGCTGTCTGGGCTTTCCTTGCGGAACTACACCTCCCTTTCATCATGTGTTCAATACTTCTTCCATGTGTCATTAGACTTGTTTTCTTTGCTTATATGGATTTCTTTGGGTGTTATCAACATCAGGGGGAAACTTCAAGTCAGCAGCACCTTTAGAAATATGTTTTCTGAGAAAAATAGTGACGTGTTCAATACTTATTTTCCCTGCAGAAATACAATAGTATTTAAATTATGTTTCTAATTACTTTATCTGAATAGTAACTTAGTAACTCAATTAGTAATTTAATACTGAAATACTAAAAATCCAGAAATCAGCACAGAGACAATAGATATTGAATGTTCTTAGTTCTTTAAACTTGAGTCAAAGAGGAGTTTTTAATTTTGTTAAAAACCTTACAACTTAAAAAGTGTGTGTATAAAAAACATTTTAAATAAATAACAACATATTTCATAAATAACCTTTTTGATGAACAACTTAGCAGACTATTTCCACTGCAGGATAGCTACATTACGAACTGCAAAAAACTTTTGTACATTTTTACAACTCCCCTAGAGGAAATCTGTGAGATGCTAACGGTCTAATCCGATTCAATGATCTATGCTAAGCTAAGCTAAAAGTGTTCCCACCAGACCCGGAGATCGGCTGAATGAATTAAAAGAAGGTACAAATGTAACTGTTTAACTCTAAATTACTCTAGGGCAGTGGTTCTCAAACTGTGGTACGTGTAATTAGTGGTACGTGGTGACATGTAAATGCTACATGGTGAGGCAGTGGCGCAGTAGGTAGTGCTGTCGCCTCACAGCAAGAAGGTCGCTGGTTCGAACCTCGGCTCAGTTGGCGTTTCTGTGTGGAGTTTGCATGTTCTCCCTGCCTTCGCGTGGGTTTCCTCAGGGTGCTCCGGTTTCCCCCACAGTTCAAAGACATGTGGTACAGGTGAATTGGGTAGGCTAAATTGTCCATAGTGTGTGTGTGGATGTTTCCCAGAGATGGGTTGCGGCTGGAAGGGCATCCGCTGCGTAAAAACTTGCTGGATAAGTTGGCGGTTCATTCCGCTGTGGCGACCCCGGATTAATAAAGGGACTAAGCCAACAAGTAAATGAATAAATGCTACATATATTTCTAAATTGATCAAAAATGATTTAAATATGAATATAATAATATTCATTATATGGCCTATATTTCTGAGGTCCAGGCAACATTTTCAGGTGTTGATGAATTGGCTACGATATGTTAATACTTTACATTTAAGTACAGCACTTTTTTTTTTTACCTTAAGCACATTTTAATTTAAATGCTGACGTTTTTAGTTTGTTTTGTTTTTTTACTTTTAAGCACAGTACAGTGTTAACGTTCAGACTATTCATGTTTAAAGTGGCTGACAAAAATAAATATTCTTAATAATAGGAATTAATCTGCCACGTTTTTGAACTGTGCAGAACTGTAGCTGCTTTACTGGGCTTACTGCGCTACTGTATTTCAATACTGCTCATTATGGTGGTACTTGGAGAGACAATTTTTTTCTAAGGTGGTACTTGATGAAAAAGTTGGAGGACCACTGCTCTAGAGGAGCCTATTTAATAATTTAAAAAGTAACCAAGAACATTTCAGATAGTATTGATGTCTAAATTAGGGACGGCTTGGTAGCTCAGTGGTTAGCACTGTTCCCGCACAGCAAGAAAGTCGCTGGTTCAAGTCCTGTTTTGATCAGTTGGCGTTTCTGTGTGAAGTTTGCATGTTCTCCCCATGTTGAATTGGATGAACTAAATTGGCCAGAGTGTATGAGTGTGAATGTAAGAATGTGGGAATGTGCGGTTGTTTCCCAATATTGGGTTGCAGCTGGAAGGGCATTCATTCATTTTTTTTTTTTTCAGCTTAGTCCCTTTCTTAATCCATGGTCGCAAAAGTGGAATGAACCGCCAACTTATTCAGCATATGTTTTACGCAGCGGATCCAGGTGCAATCCATCACTAGGAAACATCACATTCATTCACACTCATACACTACGGACAATTCAGCCTACCCAATTCCCCTATAGTGCATGTGTTTGGACTTGTTGGGGAAACCGGAGCACCCGGAGGAAACCCACGCCAACACTGGAAGAACATGCAAACTCCACACAGAAACGCCAACTGACCCAGCTGAGGCTCGAGCTGAAAGGGCATCCACTGCATAAAAAATAAGGCTTAAGGAAAATGAATGAATGATGTCTAAATCACAAATCAGCCCTATTTTAGCAATAAGAAATACACTCAAAGAGTCAGAAAACCCTTTCATGAGCTCCAAACAGTCCAGACGTGACATTGAAGAACGCGGTCAGTCCGTCCAGCCCAGCGGTTTTGATGACCACGTCATGTAGAGCAAAGTTTGCCTCCAGATATTACGAGAAGCAAAGTCTACTGGGCAGCTTGCGTAAGATTGGACCGTCATCAGCAACTAATGCAGCGCTCCGCTAATGCATACGCACGCACAAAGCCTACTGAATGCACAAAAACGTCATGCATTATTCAGAATAAAGCTACTGTACTGTAAATCACTGCACCTTGTAGATGTGTACATGACCGTAATAGTGAGTTCTGTTTAATGACTGACCCTTTACCCAGATCAGTGGCATAAACCAAACGCCTTTATCACTGTAAGCAGATAAGAGATTCGTTAAATAATGCAAACCTGAGAAAGTAGGAACGATTGCTGAAAGATAAGCTTTTAGATTGTGGAAACCACTGACAAACACTGCAGAAAAATATATATTTTCTTAGCATTTTTATTTTGTTTTCTGATTTTTGCTTCTTTTTTGTATTTTCTAGTGCACATCCAGTTGAAGTCAGAATTATTAGCCACCCTTTGAATTATTATTATTATTTAATATTTCCCAAATTATGTTTAACGGAGCAGGGAAATTTTCACAGTATGTCTGATAATATTTTTTCTTCTGGAGAAAGTCTTATTTGATTTATTTCGGCTAGATTAAAAGCAGTTTTTAATTATTTAAACTCCATTTTAAGGTCAATATTATTAATCCCTTTAAGCTATTTTTTTTTCGATAGTCTAAAGAACAAACCATCGTTATACAATATCTTGCCTAATGACCCTAACCTGCGTAGATAACCTAATTAACCTAGTTAAGCCTTTAAATGTCACTTTAAGCTGTATAGAAGTGTCTTGAAAAATATCTAGTCTAATATTATTTACTGTCATCATGGCAAAGATCAAATAAATCAGTTATTAGAGATGAGTTATTAAAACTATTATGTTTAGAAATGTGTTGAAAAACTTTTCTCTCCGTTAAACAGAATTTGGGGAAAAAAAATAAACATGGGGGCTAATAATTAAGACTTCAGCTGTATGTACGTTGTAATGGGCAATATGCACACCGACTTTAAATTTCAGACAGTCAGCCTTAGCGCTTCCGCTGAACTGTCGTGCCATTATAAAACTGCCACATTTAAGGTCTTTCTTTAAAAATCAGCGATCTTCACTGCCTGACTGATATACGATATGAAGTGGGTATTAGACTGGACAAGAAGCACTGCATTAAAATCCATTTTCCCCTGTCATGTCTTTAAAATATGACAGTTTATTTTACTCCAGTATTTTAAATGGAGTTTCTGTGCTCGCCTGCTGATCCTGACAGTAGTTAAATGGTCTTTCATCTCGTTTTACGCTTGAACAACTAAATTAATGCTGAAGTCTATTTAACTCAAAGTATTTTAATTACATTACGACATCGATGCTGTAAAAGAAACCTTATGAAAATAGTCACATTAAGCTTTCACCGGAAGTTCCTCATTGGCTGAAAAACACTAGCTGTGCAGAGAGCCCGTTCACTTAGTATTTTAGGATTCTTTTAATGAATACTAAATATTGATGGATTTGGATATATCTACACTTAAAAAATGTTTCAAAGGTGATTCCTTGGATTTACTTAATTTTTTAAGCATAGTGGTCGTAAACAATTTATTTGGGCTGAATTTAAACAAATAAATCAAGTTAAACAACACATTTAAATTGTTTGCTTCAATTTTGCAGACACAATTTTTTTTCAGTGTAATCTGCACTGCAAAACAAATAATTCAATTTCATTCATTCATTCATTTCGGCTTAGTCCCTTTATTTATCCGGGTTCGCCACAGCGGAATGAACCGCCGACTTATCCAGCAAGTTTTTACGCAGCGGATGCCCTTCCAGCCGCAACCCATGTCTGGGAAATGATTGAATTTCATTTATATATATATATATATATATATAAAATAAAAACTTTTAGTTTTGTTTATAATTAAAACAAAAAAGTTTTAACTTTAAATACATTTAATAAAGAAGTTTTTCCATACTTAAAATGTATTTTATATTTATTATATATTTTTTATATTTCATGTTTTAAAAATAAACATTTTTAATTTTACATTTTTTTACTGAATAGATATTTATTTTTCCGCATTTTTATTAATTTTAAGACCTTGATGTTTTAAAAAAAGTATACGTTTAAAATGTATTACTTTTCCTAAATCAACTAAAACGGCAATAAACAATAATAACAACCATATTCGTATGTTCAAAAACAAATATTAAAAATAAAAATGTATGTAAAGTATGAAAAGTGAAAATATGAAGAATTCATTTTAAATAAGAATATAGTGATTAACAGTTTTATTGATTCTCAGGCAGGGTTCAGCATGGAGTACAGAATACAACTCTGAAAAGAATCAACATTTTGCCTTATTAACAGACCCACCCCAAACTAATTCCTAACTACAACTGTAAGGTCCCGGCTTGGCTATCATTAAACACAATTAAGGCCTCTATCTTATATAATGAAGAAAAAATCAAATAAAATACAATAAAAATACAATAAAATAAATGAATGAGTAAGTTCAGTCAATAACATATCAAATTTACACGGTCGCCATCAGTATATTTCTCATACATTTATTACTATTCCATTTCCAAACAGTTGAAGCACTTGGACCATTTTTTAAAGTATAGATCTTTTCATGGCTGCTGCATGGAGGGCGCCATAGCGACCAGCGTCTTCCGGTAGAATGCTAAAAACTTCCGTTTACAGCGTGTACAACTGGTAATTTGCGCTCCAAAAATGGGTTTCAATGACGTTTTTAATGGATAACAGAGTGTTTTTGTGACGCACAACTTAGAAATGTGTCTGATAAAGCCGTTATAATCTGTCACATGTGGTTCAAGCACGTCAGAAATACGAGAAAAACGTTCTCCTAGTTCACGTGTCTGCCGTCAGAAATACAGTGCGTGTATGCGTTCCCGGCCTGTCAGCTGTTAGCTCAGCGGCTCTTTAACACACACACAGAGAGAGAGAGTGAGAGAGAGACTTACTCGTGGACTTACTGTTTATATTATTGTCACCACTTTTATCCTGTTTCACAAATGACCATTAATCTATTTTTATTTTGATTAATATTTTTAGTTTTACTGATGTATTGTTATTTTTATTAATCTATTTTTATTTTTTTTTACATTTCTTTTCTTTATTTCTATATTATATTTTATGTTCATATTTGTTTGCACTACTGCCCTTTTTGCACTGTCTTGTCTGTACGCAGCGACGCTGCACTGCTTTGGCAATACGAATGTACAGTTATTTGTCATGCCAATAAAGCACCTAAAATGTGAAAATGTGAAATGAGAGAGAGAGAGAGAGAGAGAGAGAGCAAACCAGAGTACTGCATGAAACTTAACAGGTATGAAAGTCGTGCAATTTACAAAATGGTTATATATTTGAAATCAAGAGAAAATGTTGACTTTAGCGATGACGAGGCTTCATTTAAACTGCAGAAGATGCCGTCTGACAACGAGAGGAAAACGCCTCACAGCAGCTGTTTTCCATCCTATTAGATCGCATTTCTTCAAATGATCAGTCCAGGAGATGCTGCTGATGGACAACAGTATTAGTTCAAAGAGGCTAAAAGCAGGTAAAATAGATTAAAACTATCATTTCAAAGCTGTCCAAATGTGACTGTTTACATGCATCAGCTGCCGACCGGAAGTTCTTCGCATTCTCCTTGCGCATAAACGCAAAGCATCATAGGTAATTTTGCGTTCCAAGAAAAAGGTCAATAGGTTTAGCTTGTCCATTTGCTTATAAGACATTTTTTCAAATGCGGCCACTCTAGCAAGTTCTACTGCCCATTCTTGGAAGGAAGGGGCCTCCTCTGATTTTAAATAAGAATATAAAACGGAACGGTGGCTTAGTGGTCAGCACTGTCACCTCACAACAAGAAAGTCACTGGTTCGAGTCCCAGCTAGGTCAATTGGCATTTCTGTGTGGAGTTTGCATGCTCTCCCCGTGTCTGCGTGGGTTTCCTCCGGGTGCTCCGGTTTCCCCCACAGTCCAAACACATGCACTATAGGTGAATTGGGTACGCTAAATTGGCCGTAGTGTATGAGTGTGAATAAGAGTGTATGGGTGTTTCCCAGTACTGGAAGGGCATGCGCTGTGTAAAACATATGCTGGAATAGTTGGTGGTTCATTCTGCTGTTCATTCTCTGATAAATAAGGGACTAATATGAATGAATAAATGAATCTAAAACATAACAGTAGCCAAAAACAAATTCATAATAAGACAAAACCCCTATAGCTGTTACCTCTTAACACCTATTGCACTACAGTGTTGATTTTTGCACTAACACGCATATGTTTCTGGGAAATGTTCTAATATCTGATGTGTTTAGCGCAGCTAATAGCACATAAACCACACCATTGATCTTTATCATGTGAAGGAGAGTCTGTGGTTTGTCCAGCTGTGAGCACTGATAAAGCTTTTAATATATAGTGTGAATG
This sequence comes from Danio rerio, assembly GCF_052040795.2. Lineage (NCBI taxonomy): Eukaryota > Metazoa > Chordata > Actinopteri > Cypriniformes > Danionidae > Danio > Danio rerio. Next base: position 45,075,888 of record NC_141031.1, read on the forward strand.
TTCTTGTTTAACGGAAAACAAACAACAAGCGTTCAGAAGCTGAAGCGATCTTGCCAGTACGGAGCAGTCCAGGTCATCCGAACACATGTTTTCCCTACAGACAGTCCGCACAAATGAGCTTTAATAATCTCTGAGGACAGGCTAAGATGATTTTGCAGCTCTTACCAGTGATAAACTTTAATAAGCGTGGCCGGCCAGAGCAGGAACGAGGCTACGAACGCCAGGATGGGGATCGCCAGAGTCCCGCCGGCAATCAAGAACATGTTCAGGACGTCCAGATCCATCCTGTTCAATAACACCACATTCAGAAGACAAGATTCAGATGATGACCTCATGCAAGACTGATTCTAATAGAGTATAACAAATGATATTAGCGAAGCATATCCGCAAGATATTCCTAGGGGAAACAAAACCAGCACCATCTATTAGCAAAAGAAAAATAAACAAATACAAACACATATTTTTATTATTTTAGGTAATATATTATTATTATCATTATATATGAAAAATTATTCAAAACAGTAATTACATAATACTTATATAAATATTTAATTAATATAAGTCATCTTAGGTGTAACTTAAAACACACATATTAATGATTAGTAGTCCCACGCGGAATATATATTTACCTGTCTGTAAATTAATATTTATTTAGCTTTAAAATTAATTTCAGCAGGAACGATGTATCACTGTTTACAGTTGAAGTCAGAATTATTAGCCCCCTTTTGATTTTTTTTTTGTCTTTTTTTAATATTTCCCAAATGATGTTTAACAGAGCAAGGAAATTTTCACAGTATGTCTGATAATATTTTTTCCTCTGGAGAAAGTCTTATTTGTTTTATTTCGGCTAGAATAAAAGCAGTTTTAAATTTTTTAAAAACCATTTTATAGACAAAATTATCAGCCCCTTTAAGCTATATTTTTTCTCGATAGTCTACAGAACAAACCATCATTATACAATAACTTGCCTAATTACCCTAACCTGCCTAGTTACTCTAATTAACTTAGTTAAGCCTTTAAATGTCACTTTAAGCTGTATAGAAGTGTCTGAAAAATATCTAGTCAAATATTATTTACTGTCATCATGACAAAGATAAAATAAATCAGTTATTAGAAATAGGTTTCTAAAACTATAATGCTTAGAAATGTGCTGAAACAATATTCCCTCCATTAAACAGAAATTTGAGGGAAAAAAATAAACAGGGGGGCTAATAATTCTGACTTCAACCTTATGGGAATGTAAAGGAATACACAACTTTTGGGAAGGTGTGAAAGAAATTATAGAAAATATTCTTGAGTTAATATGCCAATGTCTCCTTTAATTATTTTAATTTTCATTTACATCCCAAGGAGATCAAGTTAGAAATGACGGAGCATATATTTATGAATAGATGTATTCTACAAGCGAAACAGCTTATTTCTTTAAATTGGAAAAGTATATGTGCACCAAATATAGGCTGTCGGCTGAAAGACATGGCAATGGGAAAAATAACTTATAAGAAATTAATAAATAATAAATACATATTTTTGATAGAGTTTGTGGACCTTTTAGGGTGTTTTTTAAAAGGTGGTGGATTTGAAAATGTTTTACTAGTAGATCAATAACGGAGGTGATATTGTATTCTGATGTAAAATACTGAGAAGCCTTTTGTTTTGTTTGTTCATTTGTTGGTTTATGTTAAATCTGACACATGGAAATGTGTGTGTACATGTTAAAATATAATAAAAAAGAATTGGGGGAAATTTATAATAATTTCAGCAATATTATTGTGTTCATGTGATTAATTTACAATACAGTTTGTAAAGTAATATTTTCTGTCTTTTAGTAGATCTATTTTAAGCCTATGAGAGACTTTGTTTATTAAGTGGATCTAATTAAATTTCCATTGTAAACATCAAATAAAATTTAAATATTATTATTTTTGTTTAATATATTAAGCTTTTAGTTGTAATTCTTCCAAAATCATAAATTCTGTGCAGAAATAAAAACAAAAAAGTCTGCAGATTCTGTCTGGCCCTAATTATCAATTAAAATTTAGTTGTAAGCAACATTATAATACAATATAAATGTAAAATGTTTGCTATTATTCACTTTCATATGCTTAATTTTTATATATTACTGCCTCAGTATTATTAGTAGTGGTATTAGTAACATTCATTAAGGATAAGCATCATAAAGTAAATACATTTCACATATTATATAACTTAATAAACTCTAATAAGTATATAGTTTAATATTATTTCAGCATTTTATCAAGCAGAATGAGAATACAATAATTTTGATGAACCTATTTATTATAACATATATTTCACGTTATATAATTAACAGATATGGACAGCCAATCACATAATTATGTAACTCAACATACAATTTCACACACACACACACACTTATATATGTTGAAATGCTTATTATTTACTATTTTAGACACTAATTGTATATATATATATATATAAATATATATATATATATATATATATATATATATATATATATATATATATATATATATATATATATATATATATCAAGGTATTGATGTAAATATTAAGGCCAAATAGGCTGTGAAACGATACATAAATTAATATTTACACGTGAACGATCCCTTTTTTGTCACATTGAATTAACTTAATAGCTGAGTTATTAACTCAGTTATCATCCGAGTCAGTCGTTACATTAATAATGCAGCATCAAATGTTGTTGCTTTGTAAACTTATTGCTAACAGATCAGATCTGTCATGTGCTCAAAACCTGAGCTTCAGTTGACAGTTTATCGTATTTTATGCCAATATTATCTTCATATATTATTTATTCAGATGTCTGATAATAGTAAGCATACCTTTAAATGTCCGCTGAGTGTCTGAATGTCCAGTGAAGGCCGATTAAAGCAGACTCATGTCACTCTTTGATCTGAAGACCCGATGCGCGTTCACTCGTGCGCGCTCCCTTTGCCGTCAAGAGGGAAGTTCGCTAATTTAAAGGGGAAAACAGCCGAGAAATAATGCTCTGTCGATGGGAATTGTTCGCAACATCTGTCAGGTGCACATCTGACAACAGAAAGAAGCCATTGGGCGGTTTATATTGCTGTTTCATAAAGGCAACAGAGTCCGTCAGGGGGCGCGCGGTGGCTCATATTTACAAAACCCCGTACAGAAGCGCCTTCAGATGTCTGCATAACATCTGGTCTGTTAAATACATTTGTATTATTAAAAGCGATCTTATTAAATTGACTGAATTACAGTATGTATGCTACGTTTGCGAGTAAGTAAAAGCAGTCACATCATCTAAATGTAAACACAAATCACAACTTGTTGTGATTGGTCGATCAAGGTGAGCGTTGAAAACTGTAACAGGTATCACATGAGCTTTCAAAGGCAAACTAGATTATTATCTTTAACAAAAGTAATTTTACTGGTTGAATCTAATCATATTTGATTAAATAACAAATGTTTCATATAAAACTTAAATATTTATAGTATATTAATAAATATATAATATACACCCAGCATTTCAATCGAAACTCATTTAAAGGGGAACGTACGTTAAAAAAAAAGTACTACAGATTACATTCTAGTTAACTTCTTTAAACTTCATCATAAACTCTCAGAATGGGAATTACTAGGATGACTTGAGGCTTTTCAAAGGAAATAGAAAGAGGAAGTCAAGAAAACATGATGACATGTAAACTATGCTTCAAAACATTAACATCACTGTACCTTTAAAACACCACGCTGACACATTTGTATGTACAGCTGCGATGGCCGAGTGGTTAAGGCGTTGGACTTGAAATCCAATGGGGTCTCCCCGCGCAGGTTCGAACCCTGCTCGCAGCGACGGGATAAATCTTTAATCACATCTGGATATTTAGAAGACTAAACCGACAATAGACAACTGCTGGCTTTATGAAAGTTCTGAGTTCAGAAAAAGGCGTTTTCTATGCTAGGAACCTGAAATATTGGACATACAGTACCTATACATGGACATAAGCTTGAAATGAAATGAATATACTGCAACACTTGTGGAAATGATGGCATAATGACATATGAAGCATGGTCCTCTATTAAATGGACAGTTTAGCCAAAAACGAACAAAAATAATTAACAAATAAATAATTTACTGATCTTCCACTTGTTCCAGTCTGAGTTTCTTTCTTCTGTTGAACACAAAGGAAGGCATACTAAAAAATTCATGGGAAAACAGCTATTTGACTGCCATGGTATTTAGTTTTGTTCCTACTATGTGTAACAGGTGCTATATATATATATATATATATATATATATATATATATATATATATATATATATATATATATATATATATAGGCCTACGGCCTCGTGCCAATGCACGCCTCCCACCAGTGCTGGTATACAGCCATATCGCACGGCTACTCGTGTGATATTGCTCATATATATATATAAATATATATATATATATATATATATAAATTTCACTCAATTTTTCTCCTAGGGAGGTGTTCCAGGCATGTCCTACTGGGAAGAGGCCTCAGGGAAGACGAATAAAGCAAATTTGACACAAATGAAGCAAGTAAACTCAAAATGTTCATGCGTCTGTTCACACACGAACAGCGCAATTTATTCGTGCATGCCGCGCCTGGTGTGAACACAGCATCAGACACTTCTTTTCACATTTTCACACAGTGATACCGGTAAATATCCAGAAATTTTCCAGAATGACTTTAGCGGTAAATTCAAAAAAGCGATGTTCACTTAATCGTGGACGTTACGGAATTTTTCCGGAACAGACCGTTCACACATCCATTCCAAAATAATGGTAAATTCTGACATCATTAATCAGAAATGACCTCTAAACGGCAGTGCTTGCATTTGTAAACATTTGTCTACATTACAAACTCTGTGGATGGATCAGTATTGTGAACAACTTAGATGAAAATATAGAGGAACACTTTCGCATGTCGAAATGTACATGATATGTGTGTGTGCTATGCTATCTGACTAACATCTAGCAGCTGAATGTGTCTGGAAAAATATTCAAAGGCTTTTATCTTCATAAACCACGCGGACATGAATGCGCCTGAGTGTTCTGATTGGCTGAAGTAGACGTCTCACGTCAGCACATTCTAAGCGTGAACGCGCTCTTTCCGGCAATCTTCCTTCTGCGTTCACACAGAGCATGATTCCGGCAAATTGCCGGTAATGTTACAACTTCTCTTTCCGGAAAATAGCCGGAATGAGTTTACCGGTATTTTCAAAAAGGGCCTGTTCACACAGACACACCTTTTTAGAAAATTGCTGGTAATTTTCAGGAAAGGTCTGTATGTGTGAATAGGGCTAATGTCAACCCAGGCTCATTCTGAAAACGTAGTCCCGTGGACGTTTCTGGAGATTGCAAAATACATTCTGGGAGTTCCTTATTTTAGCAGTTTTTGTTTTCGTGAATCCGCAAAAGGCCGCTGTGTGAGCTTTTTCACATCTCAAATTCCTCTTGCGAGTGCAGTTCGCACCCGCGCTGTTCTCGCGCAAACGCACCAGAGGCCGCTTTCGACCGAATCATCTGTCTGACTGGCTGAAAGGCCAACTGGGCGACCGGCCAATCGACTGACCCACCCTCCATCACTAAACCCAACCAATTTAATCCATTGACCCATCCACCCACCTACTTCTCTTAACCCAACCAGCGATTTACAAAAGCCGTCCAAAAAAAGAAAAGCGCTTGTCTTATTTTTACCACATTTTCGGATTTCACCACATTCTCACCCTGTTACGAACTTGTTCATTTTTTTTTTATATTCTGTTTTTGTCTTAGCTGATTTCTGGAACCGCTCTTCCCCGGACTCGAACCCGATTGTCGTGGTCGTGGTCAACTCCTCCCTGCGTCTCAAGTCCGCCGACATTCTGACGAGCTAACTGGACAAACCGGTTGCGGCGGGTAAGCAGTCCACACGGAGGTAAGCAGTCAGCCGGTAAGCATCCTCTTAAAGGAACGGCGTCATAACGCCCCATAGCGTTCGTTTAAAAAATGAAATGCAGCCATACGTACCTTCGGCTACATAATTCGCCGTGTCCAGCAACGTCCACGGGACTACGTTTTCAGAATGAACCTGTGTAGGATAATGTTAGCCCTGTTTTGCATTTGCCATTTTAGCTCCGCCCTCTTCTAAAAAGAGCACAATCTCATTTGAATTTAAAGCGACAGTCACCAAAATGGTACAGTTAGGATCAAAGCCTTAAAGGGTCAGTTTCAGAGAGTTATAAAACATTATTAGTGTGGTAATTTAAACTGAAACTTCACACACACTCTCTAAAGACATCAGAGACCTAATTTCCATCTTGTAAAAAGGTGCATGATAGGTTACCTTAAAATGAAAAATAAGGTGTATTGGTCATGGTAATTCAGCTTTTTATCCAGTGAAAATCAGAGATAAGTCAGGGAATTTGAGTGGGAACCGTGAGAGCAGAACTGTCTGCCTGTGAAAGAAGATGAAGAAAAGCAGTGGTTAATTATGAACCAGTTGTTTGTAGTGTTGGTTTACTGGTTGCTAAGAAACAGAAGGGTTAGTTTGCAAAGATGTAACCTCTTTGACCCGTCTACATTTCTCCATTAATTAACTCCATACAGGACCTAGTTTAAAGCAGTGGGCGATATGGCAAAAAACTCTTATATCCTAATACTGATTTACATATATCACAATATAGCAGCTTCTCTCTAAAGTCAGTCAAATAAGACTTTGTACTTTATATACAGAGCTCAGCATAAATGAGTACACCCCTTACAGATCTCTTTTAAATTAATACTTCATATAGGATGCTTTACAATAAAATATTTGCGCATATGCATTAGATTGGTCAGTACCAAAGACACAGGGTTTCTGCAGGGGTCACCAAGTTTAATTTAAGACATTTTAAGGACCATTATGAAAGATATTTTAGACTAATACAAGGCTAAATGCTAAGAATGTTTTTGAATGTCCCAGTTGAAAAAGATTTTCACTTGCCCAATCAAAATATAATTATAATTTAATCAATTTAATAATACAATAATAATAATAATTTAATGATAAACATGGTCAGGTCAGTAAATAAATTGAGAACTTTTAAATAAATGTAAGGAAAGTAACTAAATGTTATTTAGAAATAAAGTTATATTGTGATGGATTGTTGGTGATTGTATTGGTGTTAATGGCCAGATCAGACAGCTTTACACAAACATAGGAAAATGAAGACCCGTTAAAAAGATTTAAGACCTACAACACAATATTTCTGTAGATTTAAGACTTTTTAAGGCCAAAACATTTGCTTTTAAGAAATTTTAGGACCCCGCAGATACCCTGAAAACTAGAAATACTCTAATTAATAACTTGATCCCGGTACAAAATTTATAACATCCCAATGATATGCTAGAGAAAAACATTAAATACAATTTTAATAAAGAGGAAAAAGCAAGATAACCATTAAATATTCAATTAGTTACTTTATTTTATTGCAATACCCCATTTCAATTTAAATGTATTACCTTTCTAATACTAAAGTTTCAAAAATGTTTGGTGTCCAAACTACTATTTGAATTAATACAACTCTATGTTAAAATATACAATAAATATAAATACTTTGTCTATATTGACAGAGAAAATATTACATTTTAAAGTTTATCCTTTTATGCTGCAGACTGTGCTTATATATATATATATATATATATATATATATATATATATATATATATATATATATATATATATATATATATATATATATTGACCACATTTAAAAAAGTATTTTGTTTTTCAATTTTAAGGTATGCAGTCAAAAACTTTCTCATTTACATGTAATGATTTACTTAACTTTATTTTGAGCTTCAGAATAAACATTTTAACAATGTAGTAGAAAAGAAATATTTATGAAAAATAAACACATTTAAAAAATAATTGCAGGCTCAACATATTGCAAAATATAATGCAAAAAATAAATGAAAACAATGTATTTTTGACATCACAAATGAAGCGATAGAGCATAACATGAAACTACTTTTTTATTTTGTCAATACAATATAGATCGTTATATTGCACAGCCCTAGTTTACACTGATATGTTTTTACAACACATGTTCTGTCAGCTGACTTCTAATAATGATTTTTGCCATTGGAACAATAATAATTAGATATTTATTTATACATGGTCAATTAAATAAAAATAACATTTACTAATAAAATAAATGATAAACTTCAGCAAATGCTTCAGACTCCAAGAGTTTCAGGTTTGTACAGAAAATACCATATTTTCAAGTAAAAAAAACGTAATAATGTTTTATCCGAGTTGATCAGTGGCTGCGGGAATATTAAAAATACCATTCCTGGCGTAGAAAGCACTCTTTACCACCCCTGATCTCCCATTGGCTGGAGTCCGGCAGTCAGTCTCAAAGTCACCTGATGAAACAAGCTCAGGTTAGTGCTTTAGTTGGCCATTAACGTATATCCCTTAAATATATATATATATATATATATATATATATATATATATATATATATATATATATATATATATATATATATATATATATATATATATATATATATATATAGTTCATATCAAGTTGTTTTCTCATAACCGCAACTCAATTTTCTTATTATCTCGACATATCGAGGTGTTTTCTTGTTACCACCCCTTAATTTTCTTATTATCCCGATATATCAAAAGTTGTTTTCGCGTTATCAGGACTTAATTTTCTTGTTATGACGACTTTATTGTCTTGTGATCTCGACAAATCAAAAGTTGTTTTCTCATTATCAAGACTTTATTTTTGCATTATCTCGACATATCAAACGTTTTTTTCTCATTATCGACATCAAAAGCTTACTGGTTATCACAACGTAATTTTTTCGTCATCTTGAAATCAAGTTATTTTGTCGTTATCAAAAATTAACTTTCTCGTTATCTCGACATCAAAAGTTGTTTTCTCGTTATCACAACTTCATTTTCTTGTCATCTCGAAATCAAGTTATTTTCTCGTTATCGCAACTTAATTTTCTCGTTATCTCAACTTCATTTTCTCGTCATCTCGACATCAAAAGTTGTTTTCTCGTTACCACAATTTCATTTTCTCATTATCTCAACATATTAAAACTTGTTTTCTCGTCATCACAACTTAATTTTCTTGATGTTTCAACATAACAAAAGCTGTTTTCTTGAGTTATTTTCTCGACCTATTTGATGGACATTTGTACATTTTGCTTCTTAAAACTGTAATGGACCCTTTTCACAAGACTTCTCCGTTATAACAAGTTTAACGGTCATCATAATAAAGTCATTTAAAGTTATTGATATTAAGTAATATTGTTTAATATTTGTTGTACTCTTCCATTCACTGCACTATAAATTTACTCAACTATGACTTCCGCTACTGAGAAACCCCAAAATGTGAAAAGGGTCCATTACATATCTTAACAATACAAAACTCACACTTTCCTCACCTAGTCTCCATCCATACTCCCAGGAGGAGAGTATGGGGTAGTCAAACTTCTCCTCGGGCCCCTTTTGAGCCCTTTTCCTCAGATACAGGAGTCGTCCTTTGCCCTCAGTGGAGATTCCCTGATAAAGAGCCCCTGAGGTCTGCGGGCTCACGGGTCTCATAAGAGGAGCCTCACTGAGGGACCGCCGCACCTGTATCTGCGCGTGAGCCGCGCGCTGCTTTTCCCGCGGTTCCACAACAGGTGGTAAAATTAGTTTATCGACAGGTGGAGGATTAAAAAGCCCGATGGATTTGGGTCTGCGAGAAGTAAAAATGCTAGGGTATTCCTTACTGTATTTCACCTTCCAGGCCAGGCGTGTGTAAGCCTCCTTCAGGATGAGCTCACGGTAGAAGTTCTGCTCGTTTGTGGTCAGCAGGTTCCTCATGGCTGCAGTCCAAGAGCTCCGAGTCTCTACTGACGGATTAAAGAGAGAGCACTGAAACAGAAGAGCAACAGAGCTGACCAATCAGAAACCAGATCACTCAGCTCGGGAGAGTAGACCAAAAAAAAAAAAAAACAGTTACTAATTATGTGTCATTAAAATTAAACTTCTAATTAGCCTACTTTACTGAAAAGTAACTTAAATACTCAATAAGTAATTTAATTGAATCATCCAAATAAATCTTAATGCATAAACAGAAATCAAATGCTAAATTTGTTAAATCTAGTCAAACAAATCCATTTATATATATATATATATATAAACACAAATTAAGAAAGAACAACTTTGTATTCAAACACAAAATGTTTAAAATTAATGGCACTATATTTCATAATACCATATCTTCCTGAAATATCTTTATATGGAAAAAAAATGGTAGAAGGTAGAATCATCACAAAAACTGCAGAAGACCTACTGGAACCCACATGGTGACAAGATTCTCAAAAAAATCAGTCAAGTTCGGTGAAGGAAAAATTATGGTTTGGGGTTACATTCAGTATGAGGGCGTGCGTGAGATCTGCAGAGTGGATGATCAACATCAACAGCCTGAGGTATGAAGACATTTGTGCTGCCCGTTACATTACAAACCACAGCAGAGGGCAAATACTTCAGCAGGATAGCGCTCCTCATACTTCAACCTCCACATCAAAGCTCCTGAAAGCACAGAAGCTTAAGAAGTTACAGGATTGGCCAGCCCAGTCACCAGGTATGAACATTATTAAGCATGTCTGGGGTAAGATGAAGGAGGAGGCATTGAAGATGAATCCAAAGACTCTTGATGAGCTCTGGAAGTCCTGCAGGAACGCTTTCTTCACCATTCCAGATGACTTTATTAATCAGTGATTTGAGTCATTGCAGAGATGTATGGATGCAGTCCTCCAAGCTCATGATGGAGTCAGACACAATATTCATTCTGTCTCCACTGCAGCAGGACTTTATATTCTATACTGGACATTATTTCTGCTCAGTGACGAGACTTTTGTCTAAGCAAAGTCAGACCTTACTGTCCTAATTAAATTATTAAAAATCAAGGCATCATCATATCATCATATTTTATTATTTTGGTAAAATAAGCGCAATCTAGAGGCCTTTGCCTTTCATATAAGCCACTTCTGATACCAAATGATCAACTAGAATCATTCAAAACTATTGAATATATGTGCAATATTTAAAGCAAGTATGTCAATAAAAGTAATCCTTTACTTTTTCAATAAGAAAGATTACAGTAGCTAGTTAATTTGTAAATAATTACACCAACATGCTTTATAAATTAACACATACATGCAAAGGAATAAATCTACTTAAACCCTAAGACTCCTGAACCAGCTAATGAAGGTAGACAGCTGGAGGTGTGCTTTATTTTTATTATGATTATTTATTTATACACCGGTTGGACTGAGGCTCTTCAGGATCCAACATGGCCGCTCCTGACACGCTGACAGGACAACAAAAGAGACCAACTGGGAGCAAGCGGAATCAGTTTCAGCAGTGAAAGACTCAAACACTGAAGTCTCAAAATACTACATGACATTTTAAAAAGGTCTAAGTCTAAATAAAGTCTACCAAGCAGAGGATTCTGGTCCAAGCGGGCAGCAAAAGGAAGAAAAAGAAAAAAAAATACACTTCCACAACACGCACCCACAAAATATTAATATCAATTTACACAAATACAGCCAACCACCCTTGTTTTATTCATATTTACGTTTTATATTTGGCTATGAATATTTCATATGAGTTAAAATGTATAGTTTTCACATATTTAATTGTTTGTATTATTATTTAGTATTAGTTGAAGTATAAAATATGAATAAATACCATTATAAATAGTTTTAATGAACTAACCAAGCAACGTTGTAATGCTCAAATGTATCCAGGAGGTGGCAGAATAACCAACTAATTACCTAAAACAGCCAAACCACATTAAGCAGGTCTCCTCCGTCGATTTGAGTCACATTAACAAGGTTAAAATTCAAGTTACACTCAAATTTCCATAACAATGTCATGAATATAAGAAACCCCTTAAAATTGAATACATTTGACTCACAGCTGAATAAACTTACTTGCTAGTCACAATGTCTTCTCCATGTGCTGCTCCTGCTAAAATAAAGCATAAACAAACCGTGAATATTGCGTATTAACTTCATTTGCTGGCTCTGTTTGTGGGTCTTTTTTATGGTAACAACGGAAAATAAACAATCTTCGTGGACTCTTCACGCTATGTAGGCTAGTTCTGGTCGTTTTAGCCGGAAAAATGGAAGCGTTTTTGCGCACTTCTGAGAGAAAAGCCTTCTTATGTCGCTCTAGATGGAAAAAATAAGACAAGCAATGAACAACGATTAATATAATTATCGTATTTTAAACTATAGCCTTAAACAAACATATCTATATCGTCTCGATACTTTATAATCATCATAGGGGAGAACGGGGTAATGTGAGACACCCCCTGTATCTAGTCAACGGATTTTATATACCACTTTATAACAATTTTGTTTTTCAAGCACCTTCCATTTCCCCACTACCATTAGGACAGGAATTCCTGGTGCTGTGGAAAGCATTTTTTATTTTTAATTTTTTTTTACAAAAATGTGTTTTTTGCATGTAAAAATATTTTTTTTGTTGCCGTCAACTTAATAAACTGTTATGCCAAAGCAAATTGATTCAAGTAGAAAAACTTCATATTTTTATGTTGTTTTCAGTACTTTATCTTTATGTGCATTTTGAGAGCATTTTTAAGTGCCATTTCTCAAAATCCAACTTGAAAAGGGGATGGTCCAGGACACTCAGGTATAATGTTTACATAACACTTCATTAATAGTTATGTTTACGATACTGTTACATGAATAAAATTTTAGTCATTCTTTAACAAACAGATGTGAAAAATAGAAGTCTATATTCAATTGTGAACATTAATTAACATTAAATATATATATTTCTTCTCTTTGTTGTCAAATAACAGAACAAGTAATTTATTAAGCAAAACAGGAATCAGTCCGACATGCCACCCTTTTATTAATCTCAGCATCACATTACTTCGGTAAGTTATTTGAAGTGTAAATGGCGTTTGATAAAGTAGATCTGCAGATTTTAATGGATATACACTATAATATCTCGTGTTTCTTGTGTATACAAGCTCTTATTGCCAATAACTGACATTTGAAGTGCAAAATAAAAGCCGAGACAACTCTTACCTGTGAATGTATTTAAATCGACCCTGATTTAAAAAAACGAATCTCTGGCTCACCAAACGAACAGTATGATTCATCAAACAGAAAACATTTACGAGCCAAACAAAGATCTCCTGAAAAATCGTTTTATTTTGCTCCTAAAACACCCGTGAAGGAACTAAACAACCTCGTGCTAGTGCATTTTTCAACTCAAAGAAAAACTGAGCAAAACTGACCAATGACGTAACAGCTGACTTTTAGAATGTTGGAACGCGTTCGAATTCTGGGGAGACATTCCTCTTACAATCCAACATTCGCCATTGCTTTATTTGACGAGTTTCTAGCAAGTTGTACATAGTTTGCTTCGTATAATTTGCTTTTCTTATATTGTCAATTGATAGCATACGGTTTATTAAGGCTCACTCTGATAAACGAGCTTTACTTACAGTAAATTTCAGTATTTATTGTAGGTTTATTTACCATTTCTCATATTTAAGTGTACGGAAATTAATCTATCATGTTATTTACCGTACTCGGAGTAATTGCTCTCTACCTGAGAGAAAGAAACATCAACTCCACCGTCTCAGGTCAAGAAGAAAGATTCGACCGTCAGGAAGGATTGGTCACGGCACCCCCCGTGACCAACAGTGATGGTAAATAATGTTGTGTGTTATAAGAACATGTAGCTCATTTTGTATACTGGAGTCTGGGTAGGGCTCTACACTTAATTTACCTTACTGTCAATATCATTTACAAAAGTGAATAAGGTTTTTGGTAATAATATATGTACATAACACATAACAAATAATATCAAAACTATCAGTTATCAAATAACCCCCCCCCCCTCCCCCCAGCAGATTATTTAACTTGTTTTAAGGAAAACTCCGTTCATTTTGACATATTTCTGAAAACAAGACAATATTTTTACTTGTCAAGAAAATGCTTCTTGATTTAATTTTTTTATATTTGCACCAGAAACAAGACAAAAACTAAGTAAAGTATTTTTGCTTTGCATAAAGTTTTTCAATTATGCATTTGTAAAGACAAAATAATTTTCTCTGCTTCAAGATGGAAGGGTTAGTTCACCCAAAAATGCAAATTCTGTAACTAAGTACTCACCCTCACGTCACTCCAAACCCGAGACCTTCCTCCATCTTCTGAACACAAATGAAGATGTTTCAGATGAACTCTGAGCGCTCTCTCGTCCTGCATATCCGCTTGTTAAGTGGTTACGTATGTAATACTGTTTCCGGGTCCAAGCCGCCGTTCATTTAGTTTTATATATAAAATATATAAAAACATTTGAGTTGAGAAATTATTCGTTTATGATCTCTTTTTATTCATATCACACATTAAAGTTAATTTTACAAAGTCAGTGTACACAACAATCTCTAGGCCAAAATTTGTACAATTTATAAAAAAATGAATCACTTTCTGGCCATTGGTTAATAGGCATGGACAAATATATTGCCATCGTGATTTTCGAAAGTATTAAATCGCTTTGTAAACGTTTATTACCATTTCATGAGTCTCCCCATTCAGTTGAATAGAGCGATTGGACCCGGAAGCCGCTTCGCGTGACGTCACACTTAACAAGCGGATACAGCAAGGTTCCTGACTTGCTCAAAGTACATAAGAATACCACAAAAGCATCCTCAAACAGACCATATGCCTACAGTGGTTCAGTCTGTACATTATCAAGCTACAATAATACTTTTGTGTAAACAAATTTATCCAACAGTTTATTCTCTTCAGTGTTGGTATATTACATGCACCCCTGGATGCCTGTGCATGGCTTCCCCTGTTTTTTTTGGTACTTTCTGGCCTTTGAATGAGTCTGGACCCTTGCTATCTATGGAGGATGAAGGAGCTTTAAGATTTCACCTAAAACATCTTAATTTGTGTTATTAAAAGGAACAGAAATATTGTCTACTGCCATACAAAATTAATAAATAAAATATGAAAACCCCCAATGTGATTTGAGTTCGACACCCCTGTTAGATCCCTTGTCTCTACTTGTAATTTGCTGTCTTCTACTGGCATCTTAAAAGCACTAAATCCTTTAGGAATACGTCCTAACACACAATGCAGTGGCTTTCAATGGTGATGTTTAATGTTTTAATGGTATTTGTAGTGGAAAACAGGAAATCTTTTCTCATAGGTTTTAGTTGTTTTTGCCAAGCTCAAGGTTACTTTATTTATTGTTATATGATACAAAATATATCAGCTATAAGGTCATATTGACATGCATTTATACAAAACAAATCATTAATTGCAAAGTGAAATTGATTTGAACAGTAATTTCATCATGTGACATTTTTTATTTAATGGCATAATAGGCCGACCTAATTTAATATCTGAAAGAAAGATCTCAATATCTAGATGTCTAATATCCAGTATCTAACTATGAACTTGACAATAAATAATTGGATGACCTGATTATACATTCAGCAAATTAATTAAAATCACTATGTTAGTCACAGCAAAAACATCCCTGCATGTGTACACACTAACCAACAACTAAAAGTAGAAAGAAATAACCTTAAAAGTCACGTCATAATTGACAGCGTTTTCTTCATACCAATAATAAACACTGGATAAATATTATTCAAGTAAAACTAAAATCTTTTGTTTCATGTTATTCCTTCCTTTAGGTCGAGAAATCGGTGACTGGTGTGAAGATTCATCTTTGCATCTGGAGGAACAGATCAATGTTCAGACTGAGGAACCGTCACTGGAGGAACCTGTTGATGATCAGAGTGAAGAACCATCACTGGTAGAGCCTGTCAGTGTTCACGGTGAAGAACCATCACTGGTAGAGCCTGTCAGTGTTCACGGTGAAGAACCATCACTGGTAGAGCCTGACAGTGTTCACGGTGAAGAATTAACACTGGTAGAGCCTGACAGTGTTCACGGTGAAGAATTAACACTGGTAGAGCCTGACAGTGTTCACGGTGAAGAACCATCACTGGTAGAGCCTGACAGTGTTCACGGTGAAGAACCATCACTGGTCGAGCCTGTCGATGGTCACAGTGAGGACTTAGCCAGCTTCTCCAGCAGTGATGATGTTCCTCCAAACATTTTCTACGCTGAGTCCAGCAGTAGTGATGACCTCCCTCAAGAGTTTTACTCAGCCGGATACAACTGTAGTAGTGAGCTCACAGCCAGCTCCTACAGCAGCTTCTTCTCTGCTGAGTCCGGCTGTGGTGATGACCACTCGACAGATTTTCTGTCGGCTGAGTCCGGCTGTGGTGATGACCACTCGACAGATTTTCTGTCGGCTGAGTCCGGCTGTGGTGATGACCACTCTACAGACTTTCTGTCCGCTGAGTCCGGCTGTGGTGATGACCCCTCTACAGATTTTCTGTCCGCTGAGTCCGGCTGTGGTGATGACCCCCCTCCAAATGTGGTCTCTGCTGAGTCTGGCTGTAGTCATGATGACCCTCCAAAGGTGGTCTCTGCAAAGCCCGGCTGTAGTCATGATGACCCTCCAAAGGTGGTCCCTGCTCAGCCCGGCTGTAGTTATCACCCCCCAACAAAAGTGGTCCCTGCTCAGCCCGGCTGTAGTCATCACCCCCCAACAAAAGTGGTCCCTGCTCAGCCCGGCTGTAGTCATCACCCCCCAACAAAAGTGGTCCCTGCTAAGCCCGGCTGTAGTCATCACCCCCCAACAAAAGTTGTCCCTGCTAAGCCCGGCTGTAAAGCTGTCGCTAAAGGTGCAACCTGTCAGACGAAGGGCGCTGTTCGACATCAGCCAAAACAGCTGAAGTTCAGAAACACAGAAATCATGGGTAAGTTTACAGCCCAGTCACTCAACACACATGCCTATTTTAATAGTGTTTTCATGACTTTTATGCTTTAAACTGGCTTTAATACACATTTTGTTCAGGGGTAGCTGATAACTAAGATAGAAATATATATACAGTTGAAGTCAGAATTATTCGCCCCCCTTTAAATTATTTTTTCTTGTTTAAATATTTCCCAAATGATGTTTAACAGAGCATGGAAATTTTCACAGTATGTCTGATAATATTTTTTCTTCTGGAAAAAGTCTTATTTGTTTTATTTCGGCTAGAACAAAAGCAGTTTTTAATTTTTTAAAAGCCATTTTAGGGACAAAATTATTAGCCCCTTTAAGCTATATATTTTTTCCATAGTCTACAGAACAAACCATCATTATACAATAACTTGCCTAATTACCCTAACCTGCCTAGTTAACCTAATTAACCTAGTAAAACAATAAATGTCACTTTAAGCTGTATAGAAGTGTCTTTAATATGCCTAGTCAAATTTTTTTAGTGTCATCATGACAAAGATAAAATAAATCAGTTATTAGAGATGAGTTATTAAAACTATTATGTTTAGAAATGTGCTGAAAAAATCTGCTCTCCGTTAAACAGAAATTGGGGGAAAAATAAACAGAGGGGCTAATAATTCAAGGGGGCTAATAATTTTGACTTCAACTGTATAAATATATATAAATCAATCATAAACATCATAATCATATAGGGAAGACAGAATAAAAAGGTTCAGATGATGGGGTTATATCTGCTGTGGTGACCCCTGATGGAGCAGGTAGTTTTAGATGAAGGCAGCACTGTCACTAATTTCCACATTTGATTAACTTCTCTTCTTTGTCTTTTCACAGAGATCAACTTCAAGATCTATGAAATTAGCGCTAAGCTGGGCAAAGGAGCCTTTGGAACCGTTTACGCTGGGACCCGTTTAGGAGATAACCTTCCGGTGGCAGTAAAAATTGCTGACTTCAAGGATAAGGAATTCATCCAAGTTGTAAGTAGTCTGCGCTCTTTGCTCTGATTAACTCATCATATTAAAGGTGCTGTATGGAAGTTTTTGACTCTTCTAAAGCACAAAAATACCATAATATGTTTGCAGATATTTTAGAAACATGCCAAGTAAACAAAAGCCAGTTATTCTCCTTTAAAAAGAAATGTGTCTGTCTTTGTTTTGATCTCTATAATCTGCCCACTGCTTTTTATGATAGATGTGGCCGACAGCTTTAACAGGAAATAACTTTCCCATCAAATGATCTGAACAACTTTCTTTCTTCTAGGATGATTTTCTCCAGCCACTTCCATCGGAGATCGCTCTGCACTATCTTGCCACCAAAGGCCCCAAGGCTAAACAAATTGTTAAGCTTCTGGACTGGAAAGTGGAGGCTGATCGTTACTTTCTAGTCCTAGAGCGGCCCGTACCCTGTGTGAACTTAAGGCAATTTCTATGTAAATTAGACGGTAGAATCGAAGAGAAGATATTATGGAAAATCATGTTGCACACAACAATTGCAGCTGACATCTGCTGCAAACGTGGAGTGCTTCACCGCGATATCAAGGCTGAGAATTTGCTGATTAACCTGCGGACCCATCAAGTCAAACTGACTGACTTTGGGTGTGGTGAACGCTTTACTAGGAGCTGTTACAAAGAGTACAGCGGTAAGTGAATCCTTCAAAGCTCTAAGGAGCTCTTGTGATGGGGCAAGGGTCATTCACATGAGACTCTTGAAACATCTGCTGTTGTTTATCTATACCAGGGGTGCCAAAGCTCAGTCCTAGAGGGCCGGTGGCCTACGGAGTTTAGCTCCAACTTGCTTCAACACACCTGACAGTAAATGTCTAGTATACTTAGAGCTTGATTAGCTCGTTCAGTTGTGTCTAACTGAGGCTGGAGCTGAACTCTGCAGGACACAGCTCCTCCAGAACTGGGTTTGGGCAGCCCTGATCTGCACTGTTGTTTACATTTTTGCATGGAAATTTAGATGATGTGCTAATGGAAACAAAATCTCTTTCTTTCAGGCACACCACAGTTCGTCCCTCCCGAGTTTAATAGCACTGGCTTATACTACGGGGAGCCAGCGACAGTGTGGTCACTCGGGATTCTTCAGTATTTTCTAATGTTCAAAAAATATCCAGACTACCATGACCTCCAAAACTTGACCTTCACAAATTTAGAGCAATATGGATGGTCAAAAGGTGAGATCTTCACTTCAGCTAAAGATGGCTGTGTAGGACAATTTGAATGTCAATGAAAAGTTTACGATTTAAGGCAATAATTACATGCATCTCTTCCTTTTTTTCTACACAGAATGCCGTGAATTCATTATCTGTTGTCTGCAGACTAACTATAATCTTCGGCCTAAGCTGGAAACACTCCGTATCCATGACTGGTTTAAGGTAATGAATACATTTTGAGGATTTTGTCAATCAAGTTAATCTGTCATGAGCTGAGTTTCCATCCTAATGTGAAGCACACCTTTTCAATGTTCACTATATATATATATATATATATATATATATATATATATATATATATATATATATATATATATTTATATATATATATATATATATATATATATATATATATATATATATATATATTTATATATATATATATATATATATATATATATATATATATATATATATATATATATATATATTTATATTGTAATTATAAATGTGGATTATGTGCAAATGATATACATTAAGTTGGTCGAGCAGCTGAACTGTGGAATTGGTAAACGCATAACCAACAGTATACAAGGGAAGTATAATCGAGAAATATTCGCTACATCAAAGTTAATTTGACGAATGCATTTCTATCATGAACCCTTTTTCAAAAGAGTCCAAAATGACCTCAAGTGAGCATAAAAACGTCTTGGGAATTAAGGAATTTTTATTTGAAACCTGTTTCTCATGTGATACTTAAAAAGGTGCATTAACACAGGCTGATGGAAACCCAGCTATTGTCAGACAACAGTCTTGTGTTTTTAAATGTCCTTGATATTTATGGCTTTTCTTTTTATTATATGTTGTTTGTTGAATGCATTAAAGCTGTAAACCTGATCACTGTTTTTGTTTCAGGCGGAGAACAAGCCGCAATGAGGAGAGATGTCCTTTTTTAATGGGTGGATCTAGCCAGTCCATACGTGCCACCATAGTCCTTTAGCTAAACATAACTTCATCCATTACAACCTTAGAGAGAGCAAGCTGAACATAATTTGGTTCTGCATTGTTAAATCTCTCCTATTTTTCAACATTTACACTGGCTCTAATTAAAGAAAAAAAAAAAAAGATAAAGCACTTAACAGTTTAGACATTTATATAGTGTACACATCCCTTCCTTTAATATCAGATTTTGCTTTAACTCTTGCACTTCCACATGCTAAAATAAAATTAAAAAATTAAAAAAATATATATATTTCAGTCGTTCCCAGTCCAGGTCCACATATTTTGGGTGTCTCTCTCTAAAATATGTCATTCAAGCCAGAGGAGAGAGACTCCTGACCAATGGTTACTGGGATCAACTGATATATATACAGGGTTTGCAATGAACATTATCACTCACCAGCCAATTTGACCATAAAACTAGAAAAAAAAAAAAAAAAAAAAAAAAAATATATATATATATATATATATATATATATATATATATATATATATATATATATATATATATATATATATTTATAAAAGTAAAAAAAAATATTATTAAATTAAAACTGTAATTATTTTTATAAAAATAAAATAAAACAATAAAAAGCAAACATCATTAATAAAACAATAAAAACTACCCATATTGAAGTAGAAATTTATAACTGGCCATGTTATTGACCAATCAGAAATTCCTCTTCTAAAAAAAAAAAAAAAAAGTAAGTTATGTAATTCATTACTCATCCTCATGTTCATCTTCAGAACCATTTTTACAATTTTTATCTTTATCTTAGAGCTCCCTTATCCAGACTCAAAGTCTACAAAAAACTCCTCAAAACAGATCATATGCCTTCACATAAAACAAACATTTCTATTCACAGTTTCTTCTCCTCAGTGTGATTATAGGGCACGCGTTCACAAGCACTGTGCAGTGACATATACCCCACGGGATGCCTGCGCGACTTCCTCTCTGACTTCCTCTCTTAAAAAAATACCCAGGCACATCCAAGGTTATATGTCAGAGGCGCGACACGTGAACGCGTGCCCTATACTGACACTGAGGGAAGAAACTGTTGAATAGTTAATGTTGTTTTATGTGCACATAAAAGTATTCTCATAGTCAGGAATCTTGCTGTCTATGAAGGATTAAGGAGCTCTCAGATTTGACTCAAATATCTTCATTATGTTCATTCAGATATCTTCATTTGAGTTCTGAAGAGAATTAAAGTTACTCCGTTTAGTATTTGCTTTAATATCGTCCTCATATACAACCTTCTTCAGTCTAATGTTTTGCTAATGTGGTATATGATTTCTAGTTGGAGGACATTATTGACTAGTGATTTTGTGTGTAGTTGTAGTTTATGGTGAGTGATAATCCAAACCCTGTATATATAGGTGGCGAAGTCCGTTCCTCCACGTGGTGCCACTGGAAACTGCCCATCTTGAAGGTGGTGCTGAGCTGAACACGGACAAAAACTGACATTAGTCTGGGGCGACAAACCTCACGACTGATGACAATTACCAATTTGTGTACTAAAGTTTGAAATAAAGTCACATTTGTCAAAAATAAGTATTTCTTCTATTTTTTAAAGGCTGATTACTGCTGATTACTGTGCATTTCAAATCATTCAGGAACAAAAACTGGCAACGTTTGTAGATTTAACATTAACATAAGATTAGCTGGATTGAACGTCACTGAGCTGAATGTGTTTGATGTAAAAGCGTACATGTGATGGAATTTCTAGCACTAATGCAGTGTCAAAATGCTTCCCTTCCAGCCGCAACCCAGCACTATGCTGGGAAACACCCATACACTCTCTCATTCACACACACACACAGACGATTATTCAACACGGCCAATTTAGTTTATTCAGTTCACTTATACTGCTAGTGTCTGCCTGTCTGGACTGTGGAGGAAACTGGAGAAAACCCACACAAACATGAGGAAAACATGCAAACTCCACAAAGAAATGCCAACTGGTTCAGCCGGCAGCTTCTTGCTGTGAGGTGACAGTGCTAACCACTGAGCCCTGGTCTGTTTGACAAGGACTTCATCCTCCAACAATAGAGTGGAGGAACTATGACGTCAATTTGTATGCAAAAACCCGGAGGCGAGTTAGCATTTTAGCAGTTCCGGTTCCCTCGTCTCAAAGTCAATGAGTTTTTCACAAAAACTGCCTTCTTTCATCTGAGAAATATCGCTAAATTACGAAATATGCTATCCATCTCAGATGCAGAAAAGCTAGTCCATGCTTTTATGACTTCGAGACTGGATTACTGTAATGCTCTATTTGCTGGCTGCCCAGCATCCTCTATTAACAAACTTCAATTGGTACAAAATGCAGCAGCTAGAGTTCTGACCAGGTCTAGAAAATATGATCATATCACCCCAATTTTATCCTCCTTACACTGGCTGCCTGTTAAGTTTCGTATTGAATTTAAAATATTACTTCTCACCTATAAAGCTTTAAATAATCTAGCTCCTGTTTATCTAACCAACCTTCTGTCTCGCTACAAACCAACTCGCTCTTTACGATCTCAAAACTCAGGGCTTCTGGTAGTACCTAGAATAGCAAAATCAAGTAAAGGAGGTCGAGCCTTCTCTTTCATGGCTCCTACACTCTGGAATAGCCTTCCTGATAACGTCCGAGGCTCAGACACACTCTCCCAGTTCAAAACTAGATTAAAGACCTATCTGTTTAGTAAAGCATACACTCAATGCATCACCTAGCGGGTTCCACACAGGCTTCTGCATCTTGCTTATATACACGATGAACAGCAGCTACGCTAATTATTTTCTTTATTCTCTATTTTCACCTGGGGATACTCATCCAGAGGTCCTCAGATTATGCGGAGTCACTGATTGGATCCAAGACCAGCGACGAGATGATCCCAAGGATTCCATATCCGGGACCAGGCCATATCCTGAGCTGCTGCTGCGCTGATGGTCATGGGGAGTGGAGATCATGAGTCTGATTCCAGCGACGCTCCAGGGACAGACGAGTCTTCGCTGAGGCCATCTTCCTGCCTAAACCACGGCGAATGAAGCTCTGCACAAGACTTTTGGCCAGCAGGGAAATTAAAATGGTCGTGCCCAACTGAGTCTGGTTCTCTCAAGGTTTTTTTTCTTCACTCCCATCAGGTGAAGTTTTTTTTCCCTCTCCGCTGTCGCCACTGCCTCGCATGGTTCAGGATTGGTAGAGCTACGCATCGATGAATTTGCTCTTCAGTGTTTGAACTCTCAGTAATGATTAAATCACACTGAACTGAGCTAAACTGAACTGAACTTAAACACTAAAACCTGAACCACACTGTTCCAGTTACTGTGACCATTTATGTGAATCTGCTTTGACACAATCTACATTGTAAAAGCGCTATACAAATAAAGCTGAATTGAATTGAATTTTTTTCAATGGGGTTTCAGTAAAATCGCTTAAATAAGGTTTGTGGCTGACACGAACTCAAGATACTTTCACGTTTTGTTCTACGACATAAAACACATCAGTTACAGCACACTCTTGATGTTTTAAATCGGTTATGCTTCTTTAATAAGACGGTTGCTATCAAGTTGCTAAATGGGACTACAGGCGGTGTCGGGGACATTATACGTCATCGAGCTGATCTGGTCTGGAGCGCAGCTCGCTTGTGTTGGGCATTTGGATTTGTCTGTTATTTAGGTATTTTCATGAATAGTATTTTATAGTTTGTAGTATTTCTCTAATTGGGAATTCAGATTGTGTGTAGATAATTCCTTCACATGTAAAGGCTGTCGAGACAGATTCATTTGTTGATCTTTTATTTTAATTGAACAATATTATGAAGATAATGCTCACCAGTGCACCCTGTCTCTGTCCTGCTCTCAGTCATGCAAACGTGTGAATAAATGTGTAAAATACATGCATGTTAACTGTCATTTTCACATAATCAAGTGATTTTACGTCTTTTTTTCTTCATCTGAACACTCGGTCATAACTGCAATGTTTACACTCCTCTATAAAATGTAGAGCAGATGTGACTGTATGGGCTGCTTTTTACTGTACTTCGTGACAAAAAAGAATATTGAATGTTGCTCTGTGTCCATGATGGAACTTGCATGGCATTTGATAGACTTGTTCCTCACGCCTCATCTGTTAAGGTCATAGACTGTAAGGTAAGCGGGCTGTGTGCACGCGAGCGATACACTTATTTAAATATGTCTTATAATAATACTATGTTGGCAGATTTATACACACAGTTTTAAAACTTTTAGAACAACTGTAAAGCAAAACAAACGTAAACGATTATTGCATCATATACCGCCCCCTTTACAGCTGTACACATTTGTTGCTCTTAAAAGCGCGAAAGACCGTGTGCTTATGTGTGTGTGCTGCACGCGCACAAAGTCAGAAGCATTCGGCCGGGCAGCATTCGGTCTCATTCGCACACTGAGACGAGCAGAGGAGCGCAGACATCTAAAGTCATCTTAACGTGAGCGCTTTAATGATTAAATAGGTGTCAAAACACGGTGTTTAGTGATTATTCATATTAACCCTCATTTGTGTAATAAACAAACGAGTTGAGGATCAAAAGACACGTGAAAGAGAAACCATTAAAGAGACGCGATGTTCCTGCTGCCGCCTGTTTTTATCATTAATCAAACAACAAGGAGAAAATCCCTCACTGCTCTTGACTGGAGGATTTTTGTAGCTAAAGTGTTTTTCTTACAGTGAAGATGCTTAAAGCACAGTTTGTTTGTTTGTTTGGTGGAAAATAACTATATATACAGTTGAAGTCAGAATTATTTGCCCTCCTGAATATTAGCAGCCCTTTTCCTGCCCAATTTCTGTTTCATTTTATCTTTGCTATGATGACAGTGCATAATATTTTACTAGATATTTTTCAAAATACAAGCATTCAGATTAAAGTGCATCTCAAGGGCTTAATCAGAGTAATTAGGCAAGTCAATGTATAACAGTAGTTTCTTCTGCAGACAATCAAACAATATATTGCTTAAGGGGGCTAATAATATTGAAATATTAAATATGAAATATTAAAATGGGTTTCAAAATATTTAAACCTGCTTTTATTCTAGCTAAAATAAAACAAATAAGCCTAGAAGAAAAAATATCAGAGGAAATACTGTTAAAATTCCTTGCTCTGTTAAACATCATCTGGGAAATATTTATTTAAAATAAATTCTCAAGGGTGCTAATAATTTTGACTTCACTGATAATGGTTTTGAATAATCGTGATTACAATTATGACCAAAATAATCGTGATTATGACTTCTCCCAAAATCGAGCAGCCCTACTATTAAGTAATAAGTATTACTCTAAGATGAATAATAGTTGTAGTTTTTTTACCTGCATTGCCTCTGAAAATAAAAACAAGCGATGAAAACCCCTGAAGATGTCTACTGTGGATGTGGTATATGTGTCCAGTTTCTAATGTTCTCCTTGCGCTTGAGTCCGCTAAAAAACAGAGCAAAGACAGAAACTTTAAACAGCTCATTTGTGTCAAACATCAGAAGAATCCCAGCATCAGAAATAAACAGACCGTTATAACATCTCAGACTGCTGATTAACTGTGAATTTATATTGATTATATAAATATAGAGGTCATGCATACAAAAGAACAGATTTAGATTCCATTTCTAGAGGCTGTAATGGGCTCTATGCACGGCGGCGCGTGACGCATTTCCGGTAAAATTTAAGACCCCGAGCCTACTTCCGGCGATCGTACAGTACAGTGCTACAACAGGAGCGCTACTGATAAAAACGAGTAATGTTTTGGACAGTTGTCTTAATGTTTTATGCCATTATAGCCCACTTATATATGTCTATGTCAGCTACATAAATATGACATCTAAACGTTTAAAAGTGTCATTTCAAAGACGTGAGAACAGTACTTGTAGATACCACTGCTGTGTTCAGCAACGCACAGCGTCAGAAATTGAACTCTTACCTTAGTTTCCACACGATTCCAAAAGACAAAGTCGTACAGAAGAGGTGGGTTGTTGATATTAAACGTGAGAATTTTACAGAAACAGAAAAAAACAAGAGTGTAGCTGACAATTTCAGTCTAGAAAACTGATCGAGGCTCGAGTGCCAACCGGATGCAGACATTTAAAGAAAGGAGCTTTTATGGCAAATAATAGTTTACTTTCATTGCCTTTGAAGTAAAAAAAAAGAACATTAATATACATAAACATTTCTTAAGCTACTTTCTAAGTGCAATTTTTTAATTCAGAATAAAGACCTTTATTTTATTCACTGTACATATAAAATATAATTCACTGTATGTAATTTGAAATAAAAATTGTCAAAAAAATGTAACATTTTGAAAAAAATATTTTATTCAGATGAACAGAAAAAAATGACATTGAATCAGTTGTTTTCTTGAATCAGGTGCTTCTTCTGTAACTTGTGCATAGAGAGGTATTTGGGCTTATACGTATTAAATAAATAAATAAATCACCCATCTGTTTCATGGAACTTAACACATAATTGATCCATTCCAAACAATTGTTCATGTGACAACACACATTACACATTTCAGAGTAATGGGCTGTCTGGAAAAGCAAAGCAACCAAATGTTTGCATATCCCACTCTCAGCCACACAAGAGCAGGAGCTATTAACTAGCAGACGATGGCATGGATCTTCTGACGAATGTCCGCTCCAGGATGAAGTAACACATAAAATTTTCTAGCTCTGAATCTCATAATGTTATCTAGAAAACAGAAACAAGAATATTAATAGGTTTTTAAAGAGAGTCATTAAAGGCAGTTCACTCAAAACTGAAAATTCTATTTCCTCATCCTTCACTTGTTCCAAACCTGTTTGAGTTTCTTTCTGATGTTTAACACAAACAAAAATACTTTGAAGAAAGCTGGAAACTTGCAACCACTGATATTCATAGTAGTTCTTTTTCCTACTATGGAAGTCAATGGTTACAGGTTTTCAGCTTTCTTCAAAATATCTTCTTTTGAAAGGCATCTGCAGCAATATCATCAGATTTAACTACACAGTAAATCATTAATTTAAATTAGTTAAAAGTAGCTCCCTTTAGTCACACTTTAAAATAAGGTTTCATTAGTTTATGTATTTGCTCACTATTAAAATAACTATTTAATATTTAATAGTTAGCATTGTTAAACTAATTTACTAATGAATAAAAATCCAAAGTCATGCTTGTTAACATTAGCTATTACATTGCGAGTTAACAAGCACAATGAACAAGCATTTGTTCATTAATGTAAAAAACTAATAAATATTGCAATAGACAAATTGTTGATGTGAAATTAACTAATGACACCTTATTGTTTTGGGTCACCCTCCCATTTAATTACAATGTTACCGACTAAATAGAAAGCATGCTATCTACACTGTTACACTGCATCTGTCATCTCCACGGTTTCAGCAATAAATCTCAGCAGTGACAGTGCTATTTGTCTGTTGTGGATGGAACGGCATTGTATTATTTTATTCCTAATATATCTTGCTCAATAATCATGCTTACAAGCTAAGACAGCATCTGTGTTACTGTAATTATCCGAACTGAACAGTGGTGGTCACTTTAGAACAGTAAAAGTATGAATGGGACAGAATTTCACATGTATGCTGTCCTACTCTCAGCTGGTGAGGAGACTCCGATTTCTTCATAGATCTATCGGTAGTAATAAGCTCTCACTGAGATCTTATTCCTGCCCGGTTTTTACCTGACACTTTGAGACAGAATTACGTACACATATGATTATTTTTACTTACGTGATAAAGCTGCAGATGGACGGATCGTAAGAGTATTAACGCTGAAGTTAGCCTTCAGGCTAGCTGAACTTACCTTCATAATTGCACAGGTAGGAAGATGCATAAAACTTGAAAACCTTCTCAAGCTTTGCTCTGCGGTGTTGTAGAGCACATCCGGACAATCATTTGCACATCGTTGCCCATAATTTACTCGCAAACAGCGAGTAAATATTGACGACTCTGCCATAATACTGTTTACCTCCGCTTAAATCACCCAGACCGGAAGCTGGACCGCGGCCTTAGACAAAACGCGGAAGTAATGCGTGCATATAGCCCATTGTGTTTGCAATACCTTGCTGAATTTGAGTGTACAAACTACAGTGGCACCACCGGTATTTTGCAGCCATAAGAGGGTCACACACCAGAAGCGCCGCTTGGTGACTAGCAGTGTAGTGCCACGCATCTTAGAATTCTAAACATAGGTTTCTATCAGGGTACACACACCGGCGCCGCATGTCGGTGACTGTCCGCACCGCCCAGCCACTACTCAGGACACTGTCCATACTTCTTCTGCGCCACAGAGCGCCATCAGATTAGTTTCATTTTAAATAGCAATCGAATGTGTCCGTCTGGTGTGCGATACTTTCAACTGTTATGTGCGATGTGTCGCGGTGAGGAGCAATACTACCATAGTACCAGTAAACCGTGCAACCCTACTGGTAAGGTGTACCTAATAAAGTGGCCGGTGAGTGTATACTCTTGGTCTGCATTAAAAATTCCAGAAGTCAGAGATTAAACCATTAATTATTATTAATTTTTATGTAAACATCAAAGAACATTAAAATATATGTTTTTAATCCACATTATGATCCCTATAATGGGCGATATAGTGGCGCAGTAGATAGTGCTGTCGCCTCACAGCAAGAAGGTCGCTGGTTCGAACCTCAGCTCAGCTGGCGTTTCTGTGAGGAGTTTGCATGTTCTCCCTGCGTTCGCGTGTGTTTCCTCCGGGTGCTCTGGTTTCCCCCACAGTCCAAAAACATGCTACAGGTGAATTGGGTAGGCGTAGTGTATGAGTGTGACAGGCCGGCCAGAAGGTGTAAAAAAAAAAAAAAAGGTTATCATATGGACAAGTCTAAATGGAGGACTTGTTCCAAAGAGCCGACCCCGCAACCATACGGAACTAAGGCCAAAGAAGAAGAAGATCATGATCCCTGTAATGAATATTCAGAAACAATTCTCAACAAGCATGCAATAATCTGATCTCTACATACTTGTAGTACTTGGGTGGTTTGTTCTTCTCTCAGTCGCATCACATTCTCCATGTATATTTCCTCTGCATCCTATTAAACTAAGAACAGCAATGTTTAATATTATTATGATTTACACTCTCTTTTTTTTTATTGTTTAAACAGGGGTGTACAGAGTTATACATAAAACAGTATACAATGTAATTAATTACAAAAATTAATCGTGCACATTAAGTATTTTTTCCAGTAGTTGAGATGTCTTAATAGCTTTGGTATTACTTTGTATAGCAGTGAGGGAATCATAAAAAAGCTTTAAATCAATGAGAAATAGTTTACAATTTGGTACAGTCAGCATACATTTTGTTTTGTGGATGTGATACTTTCCAAATAAAATAAGAATTTTAGTTATTTTGTCCATTTCCTGTAATCCAGAGTTGCGATCCGTAAATAAAACCATTTGCTCAGTTATACTGATAAATTTATAAAACACTTCAAAAAGTAGTAAAGAAACTTGGGACCAAAACCGTTTTGTGTAACTGCAACTGAAAAATAAATGAAGAATGGTTTCCGGTTCCATTTTACAAAAACAACACAAGGGTGAAAAACCTTACTTATAAAATCATAGCATGGATGATATATATGTAATATTTTAAAATTAGTTTATTTTACTTTGTTAGGAATTATGTATTTTGTAATATCTGACCAGATTTTTGGGGGAAAAAAGAATGAAGGGAATGCTTGTTTGCATTTAACCATTGCAATTGGAGGAACACTTTTATCTGCAGTTAGGATATTCCTGATATAATTATTACATTTTTTATGCTTGATATGATTTACACACTCAGACATGTGCAGAGATAGACACTAGGGGTCCTACTCTTACTAGTTAAGTTCCTTTTACAACCAGTTCGAATTCTCATTCCACACATTTTTTTCAGTACTTTATTTGAGAGCATTTTAAGTGTCATTCCTCAAAATCCAACACGAGAAAGTGATGGTAACTGACCGAAACCACACAGGTATAATGTTATATGTCAAACACTTCATTAATGGTTATGTTTATAATACTGTTATATACAATTTTAGTCATTCTTTAACAAATATATGTGAAAAATAAGTGTCTTTATTCAATTTTGAACACTGATTGACATTAAACATATAAATTTCTTATCTTTGTTGTCAAATAACAGAACAAATTGTAGTGAAAAAGTAATTTATTAAGCCAAACAGGAATCAGTACGACATGCCGCCATTTTTATAATCTCAGCATCACATTACTTCGGTAAATTATTTGAAGTGTAAATGGAGTTTGATAAGGTAGATCTGCTGATTTTAATGGATATACACTATAATATCTCGTGTTTCACGTGTATACAAGCGCTTATCGCCAATAACTGACATTTGAGGAGCAAAATAAATGCCGATTCAACTCTTACCTGTGAATGCATTTAAATCGACCCTGATTTAAAAAAAACGAACCAAACGAACAGTAATGACTGATCAAACAGGAAACATTTAAGAGTCAAACAAAGATTTCCTGAAAAAAAAAACAGGAGCTGCGTCCCAAATGGCACACTATACACTATGCACTCATGCACTATGTACTTATGCACTTACACACTCAACAGGATAGTATATGTATGTAGTGTTGTCCCAAATGGCACACTAATGTTTTTTTACTAAGCGGAAATTCAAACCGTTTCCCTGATGACGTTTGACTGTTGCCAAATCAGTGAAATAAACGACTGAATTATCAAGTAACACCTGCCGTGAGTGTTGCCGCATTTACCATCCGGAGGCACTATAATCACTCTCGTAGGAGAATTTTGCTTTCACAATTCAAAATAAATAAAGTTATTCAACATGTGCGTCCGATCGCTCCGCCCCTTCCGCTACGTAAGCAAACCTGCGGTCGTTGAGTGCGTGAAGTGTCCATCATTACACACTTCATTTTAGC
Source organism: Danio rerio (assembly GCF_052040795.2). NCBI lineage: Eukaryota > Metazoa > Chordata > Actinopteri > Cypriniformes > Danionidae > Danio > Danio rerio. The sequence continues at coordinate 45,106,862 of NC_141031.1, forward strand.
GGCTGAATGAGTGCATCATCCGGGTAATTAAAGTGCACTCATTATTTTGAGAGTTTTCAATGTGAACACACTACTTACACTATTTATACTACAAAATGGCGTAAAATAGTGCATAAGTATGCGATTTGGGACGCAGCTATTTTGTTTGCCTCTGAAAACAAGCGTGAAGGAAATACACAACCGCTAACTAGTGTATTTTTCAAATCAGTGAAGTTCCGCCCACAGCACAAATCTGACCAATCACGTATCAGCTGACTGGAGAACGTTGAGACGGGACCACTATCTGCACACGTTGTTGGAGGCATCGCGCAAATAGAGGCAATTTATTATTTTTAATGATTGATTTCGGTTTAATACTGTTAGCTAAGTTAAGTTAGCTGGTTCTTTAGTTTTATTAGCGTTTATCGCCATTAACTGACATTTGAAGTGCAAAATGCAGATACTCTTACCTGTGAATGTATTTAAATCGACCGCCGGTTATGGATAAGAGTTTCATAAGAGCTACTTTCTGTAATGTTATACGGTTTTAAAGGAAGGCCTAAGTGTCATATTAATGAGACTATATAAAATAAACCATCAAGAAGAAATCTGAAGGTTTCAGTCTCTATAATTAACAACACACAGTAGCTTCTAAATTATTTATTCCATTCAATTTTAATAAGCAAATGTACATCAGATCTATTCACGTGTTACACAATAAGGCACCAATGGCTAATAGATAATACAATTATATGTCCCCTCTTGCCCTTAAAAGACTTACAAAATACTTAACCACTGGAGTATCAAAACTAGTAGATGATTTAAGACAAACACAAATGATGAAAATAATCATATTAAATCTGCATCAATCCATTACTGTGACTGAATATTAGTGTCTTCAAACAAAAAAAAAAAGCCAAATTAATTCAAGAATACTGGATGTTTTTGGTCTTGAGGGCTCTGAAAGTCTAATAAATTTAACCTTTTTCTATATAAATGTTCAATATTTAGTAGTGAAACCTACTGAGATGACAAAAGCAGTGCTTGATTTGAAGTGTTTTTATGGACGATGCTTCGATTAATGTCACAGCTCAGATTAAACAGCAAGAATCAAATACAGACAATGTTATAATATGTGCATTAAAATGAACTAGACGAACAATTAAAGTCAGTATCAGTAGTTAAGAGACGTTTTTGGGTGTTGAACCCTAATCAGTTTGTTCATACAAGATCATCTGAACTCTCTAAAAACCAAATCGACAAACAGAAATGCACAATTCATGCATCATAACATGCCGTTACAGTCATAATGCATCACATTCCAGTCGAAAACCTGATCAAGTGCAAAGTTCATCAGAATGAAGAGGGTCTGGATGTGTGTTTTTACAGTGTCTCTGGAGTGTTTTTAGAAGGACGAAGTACAGGGCATTATGGGACGGTGACAGTGAATGGAGAGCCTGGGATGTGTTCATCTCCCCATTTGACAGCCAGAATGTAGTTTCCTCGCTCCTTCAGGACATAGCTGACGTTGTATTGCATGTTTCCCATGTGTTTGACCAGGATTTCCTCGCAGGGGGTTTGAGGACCGTGAACACCCACCAGGAGCATGTTCTTCCCTGATGAATAAAAGCACAAACACAAGGTTAGATGGCAGACAAAAATACTAAAATACAATTACACCACCTGACAAAAAGTCTTGTTGTGGATCCCAGTTGTAAGAGCAACAAATAATAACTTGACTTCTAGTTGATCATTGGTAAAAGTGTCAGAGGGTGGATTACTCAGATGAATCATCTGTTGAGCTGCATCCCAATCATCACAAATACTGCAGATGACCTCCTGGAACCCACATGGACCCAAGATTGACACAGAAACCAGTCAAGTTTGGTGAATGAAAAATCATGGTTTGGGGTTACATTCAGTATGGAGGAGTGCAAGAGATCTGCAACATCAACAGCCTGAGGTATCTGTGCTGCCCATTACATTACAAACCACAAGAGAGGGACACATCTCCAGCAGGAGAGCGCTCCTCATACTTTAGCCTCCACATCACAGTTCCTGAAAGCAAAGAAGGTTAAGGTGCTCCAGGATTGGCCAGCCCAGTCACCAGAGATGAACATTATTGAGCATCTCTAGGGAAATGTGAAGGAGGAGGCATTGAAGATGAATCTAAAGACTCTTGATGAGCTCTGGGAGTCCTGCAGGAACACTTTCTTTGCCATTCCAGATGACTTTATTAATCAGTGATTTGAGTCATGTCAGAGATGTATGGATGCAGTCCTCCAAGCTCATGATGGAGTCAGACACAATATTCATTCTGTCTCCACTGCAGCAGGACTTTATATTCTATACTGGACATTATTTCTGTTCAGTAATGAGACTTTAGTCTGAGTAAAGTCAGACCTTACTGTCCTAATGAAATCATTAAAAATCAAGACATGATCATATTTTATTTTGGTCAAATAAGCATAATCTAGAGGCCTTTGCCTTTCATATAAGACACTTCTGATCCCAAATGATCAACTAGAAGTCAAGTTATAATTTGTTGTTTCTAAAACTTGGATAGCCGACCAGATTTTTGTCAGGTAGTGTATTCACCTTATTCTTTGCGTACAAGCGGGTTCTAAAACAATCGCAAAAACAAGCGCACTTCCGCATTGAAAAATACGGTTAATATCCTTACCAAAAGTATTTACCGACCCAATACTGCCATGACAGAGGGTCAAAAAAAACTGGCCAGAAAAATATGTTATTGGTTGTGGTTCAAAATTATTAATCATTTAATATTGCTTTCTTGAAACAATGGAATTGTGTCATCTAAAAATGATTGTAAGCATGTCTGAAAACTTTTCTGTGGTCGTTTTTCTCGTTACCATATAGTATAAAATTTAAATTGTTTACAGATGGAATTATAAATAGTTATTAATATTTAAAGTCTACTTTGTATTTGTTTGTTTGCTTGTACTATTGTTAAATAAAAAAAAAGTTCCACCCATTCTCCAAACCATTTTATGCCAATTAAAATCATTATATTTAGATTTATGATTAAAAATTGTCATCATAATCATAATTATGATGCAGTTAAAAAAATAAAATACTTGAAAAACCATAAGATATTAATCTTAATTACTGATTTAAGTAAGTAGATGACGATGATTACTACTACTACGACTAGTACTATTATAACTAGGACGACAACTACTACTACTAGGATGACGACTACTACTAATACTACTAGGATGACGACTACTACTAGGACGATGACTATTAATACTACTACTAGGACAACGACAACTACTACAAGGACTACTACTACTAGGATGACAACGACTACTACCACTACTACTATTACTACTAGGACGACAAGGACTACTACTACTTCTACAAGGACAACAACGACTACTTCTACTAGGATGACAACGACTTTTACTACTAGGATGACAACGACTACTACTATTAGGATGACAACGACTACTACTATTACTTCTAGGACGTCAACGACTACTACTACTAGGACGACAACAACAACTACTACTACTAGGGCGACAACGACTACTACTATTACTACTAGGACGACAAGGACTACTACTACTATTACTACTAGGACGACAACGACTACTACTACTAGGACGACAACGACTACTACTACTAGGACGACAACAACTACTACTACTAGGACGACAACGACTACTACTACTTGGACGACTACTACTACTAGGACGACAACGACTACTACTACTAGGACGACAACGACTACTACTACAAGGTTGACAACAACTACTACTACTAGGATGACAACAACTACTACTACTAGGATGACAATGACTACTACTATTAGGATGACAACGACTACTACTATTACTTCTAGGACGTCAACGACTACTACTACTAGGACGACAACAACAACTACTACTAGGACGACAACGACTACTACTATTACTACTAGGACGACAAGGACTACTACTACTATTACTACTAGGACGTCAACGACTACTACTACTAGGACGACAACAACAACTACTACTAGGGCGACAACGACGACTACTACTACTACTAGGACGACAACGACTACTACTACAGCGGTGACTACTACTACAGCTGCTGATAATAATAATAATAAATATTATAATACATGTTTTTTTAAGCATTAAATCATGCATTATTTTGCATCATGAAGACATTCTTTTATAAAGTGTAAAAATATTTTGTTGAATGTGTGTGTTTTTTCTCGTCCTGCTCTGAGGTCTCACCAGCTTTACTGCAGTCAACAGTGAAAGAGGCTTTCTGGCTGATGAAGGCCTTGCTGAGTCCAGGGCCTCGACTGCTGACCCTGCTGGCAGACGAGCTGGTGGAGCGAGTCACGGAATCCACCATCAGACATGACATTTCACTCACGCTGCTCACGTTCACCAGACGCGGACCTGAGGAGAAAAACACTCATCATTACAAAAGTCACTAACACCCTGATCACACACAGTGTTGGGGGAAGTTACTTTTGAAATAATGGACCCTTTTTACGTGTTTAGCTCTCATCAGTATCTTAAATCCCTAGAAGTTTTTAATATTTAAATTTGATTGAAAAAAATGTATGAGCATTTATATGCATTTACATATGTATTATATCATCTTTGCATCAAATGACAAAAAAATAGTTACCGTTTGTGCGAGGCGTTTGAAGGCGTACAGAATGTATTGGTGCAAGACAGTAAATTTGACCTTGTTCTCTTCTCTGTGCACAGTGAGACTTAATTTATATTTAATAAATTCAAAATTATTACATCTGCGCAAACATGTCCCCCATTCTCAATTATGGAGCAGTCCAGCAGTCAAATCAGGTAAAGATTTAGTTTTAAAAATGAAATATCATTTTTAGTTCTGAATTTATTTTAAGCAAGCAAATCATTTAAAAAGTTGTACAAGATTCTTTACAGGTTTTTTTCATTAAGATAAAGGGTATAAAAGGATATTGAGTGATTTAAGAAAAAAAAATTTGCAAAATAAACCAATAAAAATAGCTGAAAGTACAAATCACTAAATCCGCCCTGGCCTCAGGCTCTGCCTCAAGTGGGTTGATTTTTAGCAGCTGATGACGCGATGCACTAAACATTCTAATGACACCAGTGGGATCGTAGGTTCCAGGGAACAGTTAATGCTGATCACATCAGTGTTATCATATGTGTCAAATGGTTAAAGTGTTTTTTTTTTGTTTCTTTTATTATTTAGTGATTCCTCTGCGTAACACTAGAAGGAAGCCCATGTATAGGGCCAGACGGAATCTGCGGACGTTTTTTGCTATTTTGGTTAAAGTCTGTGGATTTCTGCGGAATTATTTTGGGAGAATCGTACCTAAAACCTTAATATATGAAATAAAAAATAATACCTTTTTAACTTTTATTTAATGCTTAAAATGCAAATCCATTTAGATCCACTTTATTTGGCAAATAAAGCTAGTTTGTCATATATTTAGCAAAAGAGAGAAAAATTACTGTATAAACGGCATTGTACATAAATCAGATGAACATTTTTACATCAGTCAATAATATTACTGAAATTAATTAAAAAACTGAATAAATATAGATTTACACACATTTACTCAAGTAAATAAACAGAATTAATGATGGGCTAAAGATCTGCGCAAAACCTGTGGAATTCTGCGTGCGCAGATTCCAGGTGGGCCTACCCACGTAGAACAGTTTCAGAACCACTGCCATATATGATTCCTCACCAGAGTTGGACAGCCAGAGTTTCAAAGTAACGTGTTACTGTTCTTATTACATTTTTGGGGAACGCAGTACTGTAACCAATTACATTTTACATTTATGTCATTTGATGACAGTTACTAAAGCCAATGTAATTACGTTACTTGCGTGACAAGTATAGTTTTTAAAAGAAAAAGAAAAAAAATGCTGCTTTTAAATCTGAAAGCTGAAATGGTTGCCGATGTGTGCTTGCTTCGACAAGACAAGAGTGGAACCACAGACATTATTTTGATTTCATTCAGCGTAAAAACTAAAATATTGCTGTGAAATGCAGTCTATGTCCAGTCTCTTAAGAACTTTCGACTGCTTTTACCTCAACCAGCAACTTGTTCAACACTTGAACAGAAAGCATTATAGGACAATACTCGCCACCAAGGAGAACACCGGCGCCCAAAAACATGGTGCTCCAACTCAGCTGTAACATGCTAAAACCAATTTTTGTGAAGGATATGGAGTGAAGGTCTCTTCTGAATGTGAAGAGTAGCGTAGCTGCTTATGGTACTGTTTAAATATAGTATCTTTTGAAAAGGCGCACCAGTCGAAAACCGCAAGTCACGTGACAAGAACTGACCAATCTGCTTCATGCTTTCTTTGTATATACACAGGCTGTTTCTCAATTCCAAGATCGCAGAGAACGGAGTTGTGTTCTTGTGGAGAGCGGTCTTGCCAGGTGTCCTCGGAAGAACGAACTCAGGAGACCATGAGGGCAGAGAACGCGTCCTTTGAGAATTGAGATGCTACTATCTTCCTGATGGTCACATGACCTTCACGTGTTTAAATGGTAAATTATTTAAACATTACAACATTCATAAAACGATTTATTGTTTTCCCCCTTTTCAAAATATATACTTTGCATAAAAACATTATAAATATACACTGCACAATACAAATAAAACAGATTTTAAAAGGAATTTCAGCAAACAAACACCCTTAATGTGTTTATTCCTTTATTAAAATGTCCATGGTAATGTTTACTTTCACCGTTTCATTCAGGGAAACTCCTGAGGTAAATAAGTTATATCTCTGAACTTTAATAATAAATCGAAATAAAATGCAGCGCTTCCCACCTCCAGTCGCAATGACTTCTGGGACTTCCCAAGGGAGTTCGGTGCTCAAGTCTGCATCAGTGCGTCCTCGATATCAAGAACACATCCGGGAAGTTTCACGCGTCCTCCGTATTTGCGGTCTTGAGTATTGGAACTGAACTTAGGCAGCTGATAATGACGATTCCCGAGAACACAAGGACGCAAGACCGCTGAAGAACGCATATTGAGAAACAGCCATAATTTGGTAGACTAATTACCTCAGACAATCACAAAACATCCAAACACTGCAGTGCTATGGATGTCAATGGTTACAGGTATCTAGTTTTCTTCATGTCTCCTTTTGTGCTAAAAAAAAAAGACAAATGGATTCGGAACAAGTGAACGATGACAGAATTTTAAGTTTTCAGGTCTTTAGAATATGTCAAGCTGCTGTGATCAACCTATTGTGATGTTTTTCAAAGTACTTAAAGAGCTGTATTTTATTTTGTATTGCTTATAGCTATATTTTATACGTTTTAAAATTAACTTCGAAGTAGTAATCTGATTACTTTTTACATGTAGTAATTAGTAATGTAATCAGATCACAATTTTCCAGTGGTAGTCAGTCATTTGTAATTATTACTTTTTTAAAGTAACATACCCAACAATGTTCCTCACCCGATAAAGAGTTTAAAAACCGCCAGAAATCAATAATATTTGCCAATTAGCTAGTAAAAATCCTCAATAAGAAAATCAACCACAAAAAACAAACAGATCATCACCATCATTCTTCATCTGAAATAGGCATTATTTCTACACACCGGTCACTTTGGCTTTGAACGGGCTGCCGGTGATGTGGTTGGGACCTCCGTATTTGGCAGTGATGATGTAGTTTCCAGGGGCCATCGGTGTGTAGTGCACTTTGAAGCCTTCGGGACACTCCTGACACTCCATCTTCACCTTAGAAGGGCCCTCGATAGTGAGCGACAGGGACCCCGGCCCCGCTTTAGTGTTGTTGATTATGAACTCGGCCTGATTTCCTGACAGAGAAGAGTTTGCATCAGAAGGGGGGCATCTTTTTAGGAAAAATACATTGCAACTCATTCCAGAATTTCTGACGTGCACATGCAAACGTAAACAAAGTAGGGTTGTCAAAAAAAAAGAATGAGTAGCAATCGGTGCTGAAATTTTAAAAGTGTTCATTTTCCGCTAACATTTGAGCACTGCTGAGCGTGTTTTAAACAGTGGCCATTGTCAAAGCGATCTCCTTAGCCTCTTCAGTTCAACAACTCTGGCTTTTATTTGTGTTGGGAGTTTTGAGCTCGGGTGTGTGAAGTGTGTTTTATTCACCTGTGGTTCCTCTCTCCAATCCGGGTCCATAAGCCGTGACGAGTCCCGCATCTCCGCCCTGTCCTGGCTCTCCCACACGGATCTGGAAGGGGCTGCCGGGGATGTGTGTGTCGTTGAACTTCACGTCGATGACGTGGATGCCGTTCTCTCGCGGGATAAAACGAATGGCGTACTTATCTGTGAATGAAGCAGAGGAAGAGCAGAACTGATGATCAAACATGAAGGTCAGATTACAGGTTTCTAGAGTGTGTTGTGGAGTGTGTGTGTGAGTAAGTTTATGTATGTGTGTGTGTTCCCTGACCTTGTTCTAGCTCAGACACCGCACACTCCTCCAGCGCTCCGGATGGACTGTGCACTTTAGCGCTGATGGATCCCTTCGCCCCGTTCAGTCGCACCGCAAACGAGGACGGCTGATTCACTTTCAGGCCAGACTCCTGCAGGAGCCAGCAGACACATCAGAACAACACACACGCATACACGCACGCACACACATACGCACGCACACACAGAGAAACACACAAAAACACAACACATAAACAGACACACAAACACAATCACCATAGGCAGACAGACCCAACACACATACACAAAAACTCAACACACAAAGTGACAAACCTAACACACACACATACATATACAGACACAAAAACACATCACTTACACACACACATGCATGTAGACACTCAGACAAACACAACACACAAAAAAACATACACACAGACCCAACACACACACAGACAAACACAACACATACACACACATGCAGGCAAGCATGCAAACACAGACACAAAGCACACACACACACAGAAACAAACGCACACATGCATGTACACACTCTTTAAATCAGTGCATATACGGTTTGTGGATCAATTATACCGGGCCGCACAGGAAATCATGAATTAATTCTGTTTTATTCATCATCTGAGCCTGATCTAGAGGTCTGCATAAATTTCCGAATGAAGCGCGGTTGGTAACTGGTTTATTTTGGACGGGAGCGGGCGGTCTTAACAATATCGCTCCCGAGCAAGCGAGCACGCTTATGTGTGTGTGTGAATGAGACAGCGTGATGCTGCATTTAGCTTGTTTGTTGCTGTGTGTGTGCGCACGAATGAGAGGTGTGTGTGCTTGGTGCTTATGTGTGCAACAGACAGCTTGTTATAGGCCTGTCTGGACTCTGTATAGCTGGGTGGTTTTTGGTTTTGTCCCCCCCCCAACCCAACCCCCCCCCGCTTGTTAGGGGGAACGGGCGCGGTGGGTAAAAAACGGGGCAGGCAGCGGGACAACAAATGCTGAATAAAAGCTGGAGCAGTCGGGTTCAGGATAAAACCTAGCAGGAGCGGGATTCAAAATTTAGTCCCGCGCAGATCTCTAGTCTGAACAAGCTTTTATTTTGAAAAATCTTTTATTGAAAATTCTCTCGCTTTACATCTCGGTCACTTGAGCATCCAAATTTAACCCACAAGCAGCAAAATGAGTAAGAAACAGACGTCTTAAGAAAGTTTTTTTGCTAAGGGGAAAGTGAACGACCCGCGACCTGCCAAGGAATGGATCTGCAACCTATTTGTCAATAAATCAGGTGAATCCTGCAAGAAGATTAACTGCATCACAAATGACGGCGGCCTTTTAGGGGCCGTTCGCATATCACTTTTCTAGAGTTCACGCAAGTTCGCTATTTCCGATGGAGGTGCCCGGCTTGCATGAATGATGTAACGCACTTGAACCTTCCAGGTGCCCCCAGTTGAATGAATGCTGTGAGTGCACTGCAAATTACGTGACAAGAACTGACCGATCAGCTTCCTAATTTGTATAGAATATACACATTTCAGTAGACTTATGGCCCGTCTCCGCTGAGTAATACGGTTCCGTATGCTTTTATGGCCATTTCCACTGTCAAAAGGTACCAAAAAGCGAAACGTACCATACCACTTTTTGGTCACCCTTTGCAAAGGATATCTAGCACAAAAAAAGTGTACCAAAAGGCAGAGCTAGACACATAGCTGAACAATATTGGTTTACAGAGATACATCACTTGCTCGTGCTACAAGCCAGGAGAATGAAAACAAAGGAAGCGGCATTTAAAAACACAGCCGAGACATTACACCGTAATAAAATATATATATATATATATATATATATATATAACAACGATCCAGGGTCAACACGAGCTCAAACAAACCTTGTCGTTGTCTTGATGAACACTCACAAAGCTATTTACAAAGCTATTATCCTGTTGTTGTTTTCCGAGCCTGTCTAAAAGCACAAATGGTTTCACTTTCTCCAAAGAGCTTGCGATCGCGCATCTATATTTGAAATAATGAACTTCTTGAGCTCATATTAATAACGTGCACGTGATCATTGAAGCATTATGAAATCCTATACTGTCAGAACGAGACAAACACGAGAGTGAAGCGCAAAAAAACAAAGGAGAAGCTGGAAAAAAAAATAGCAAATGATGTTTCTGCAACCTAAAACATGAACAAACGGCCATGTTTAACAATCATCATCACCTTTTGGACTATTATGAACTGGGAATGACAGAATTACTCTAACAGAGGTTACATGTACTGCTGAAGATTAAAGATATGAGAGGTTTGCTCTGACTGTGGGCTATATTTTGTGTTGTTTTTGAACCCAAATAAGAACTAAATGTCTGCTGTGTGTAGTTTTTCTGTAAGTGGTAACATATCGGAGACTGTAAGGCTCTGTATGTCTTCATATATGTTCATTTATTTATTAATTTATTATAGTTGCAGACGTTACAGTAGGCCATTTCGCGCTGTCATTGATCTGAAGTCATAATCAAATCATGTTTATAGAAAGGTTAGTAATAAACATTTATACACAAGTATTTATGTGTAAAGCATCTGTTTTGTGAGAAGTGCTTCTCATATGATATGTGAACGACCTGTACGGCTTTACTGTGACATTTCCTTGAGTAAAAATGACATCGTCTGCACTTTCTGTTGTACACCACGCCCACCAAAAGGAGACCCTTTTGGCAGTGGAAACGCAAGCTTGATAAAGGTTATCCGTACCGTATCTCTCAATGGAAACCGGCCATAATGATCTCAGACAAACACCCAAACACTGCAGTGCTTTATCATTTTCTCCATAAATAAAGCATGTATCAGAGCTGCAGCAAAGTTTTGTCAGCTTGTCATGATCTGAGAAAATGGTTGATGGTCACCTAGCAACATACGAACCAAACCCCCCCCAACCCCAGCGTTGAGGGGTCGCGGTAATACAAAGGTTGGGGACCACTGCTTTAAATGAGGAACGAATGCACCAAATCTGAATTAGGAAATATTACAATTTATATTTACCTAATACACACAACAAATGGCAACAAAAAAAAGTAAATGTTTATAAACTCACCTGAATTGACCTAAGATCAGCTAAAGCTGAGAGAGAGAGATCTGACAAATGTTGGATGAGAGAGAACGAGAACTAGAGGGTTTGATAAACTAATAGATAAACTACAGAGAATGCTATAGGGAATAAACTACAGAGAATAAAACTACAGAGAATAAACTATAGGGAATAAACTACAGAGGATGATGGGAAGTGTTGGCTGAGCTTCTCTCTCTGCTTTAACTGATGGTTTGTGATTCTGTTAAAAGCCTTTAAATGAAACACAAGAGAAACACCAGAGCAAACACACACAGAGAACTGAACACCCACAGCGGCTCCATCAGTCTTTGTCATGTCTATATAAATGCATAGCATGTTCATTCAAAATGTGTATAAAATAAAATAAATATAAAAAATTATGTAAACATTATTTAAAATAAAAAATAATTATAAAATTATAAAATAAATGTAAAAATACAAAACAAAATATATTTAAATAAATGTATCTAAATTTAAAACAATTAATAATAAAATAAATACAAAATGAAAAAGAAACTTATAATAATAAAATAATAAATAACATTAATAATCAAATTAAATTAAATAAATACATAAAACAAAGAAATATTTGTTTTTAAATTTAATTACATAAAAATTAATAATTAAATAAAATAAACAAAAATATATATATATTTATTTTAATTGAAATTGAACTAAAAATAACAATATAAAATAATAAATACAAATCGAAAACAAAACCAAAAAATAATTAAATCAATTACATTCAAAACAAACAATAATTAAATAAATACAAAAAACAAAACAAAAACAATTAATTTATTTAAATTAAAAACAAATATTTTTTTTTAAAAATTAATACAATGCAAAAAATATTTAAATGAATTTTTAAAAAATTATAATAATAAAATAAAAACAAAACAAAAGCAATTAAATTATTCTCATTAAAATGTTAATTAAATAATAAATACAAAACAAAAATCAAAACAAAAATAGTTAATTTAATTTAAAACAAATAATAATAAAAAAAAATATTAAATTAAATATAAAAATAAATGGTGAGAATAAAACTTGAATTAACATGATTAAATTACAAAGTTGTTAGAATAAATAATTAAACCATGAGTAAATAATTTAACTTAATATATATATATATATATATATATATATATATATATATATATATATATATATATATATATATATATATATAAATTCAACAATTTCTATTGTTAGTTCAAAAACTATTAATTAAAATAATAATAATACACTTTTTTTTAATAATAATAATAATAATAATCTTATTTCAAAGTATTAGTGCTTCTACTGCATTTATCATTAAATAAATACAGGTGAGATATAAGGCTCATATTATTTGCTGAGAATAAAAAAAAATCTGAATATTGTCAATTAATTAATTAAACATGCAAATGATTAATAAAACACACAAATGGTTTAAAAGGGCTGTGTTTTCCTCTGCTGTGAGTTTGGAGCGCTGTGGACGTATGTGTGTCTGTGTGCAGGTGTTTTCTCATGTCTCACCTGAAGGCTGGTAACAGTGAGGCGGCGGGCATCGTCTACAGGAGCAAACACTGGAACCAGGAATGGGCTTTCAGGAATGTGCTCATCATTGAACTTTATAGACACTTCATAGTCTCCTGCAAACACACGAAGAAGATATAATGCGTCAGATTTACACAGCATTTCCAGAGGACCTGTTTATGAACCTGACATAAACATGCATTTAACATGTTCTGTTCAGGATGACAGGCATGTCACAAAAAAACTCCATGTAAAAGCTACTTTTTAGAATATTATTTATATGTATATTGTGTATTTATTTATATATATTTTTTTCATTTTTATTTTTGTAATTTTTCCATTTATTTATATGCATTTTATGATTTATGTATTATGTATTTGTTTAGTTTTTTATTTGTATTTATTTTTATCATTTTATAATTTTATTTATTTTATGCATTTATTTATATGTACTTATTTAATTTTTTATATTTATTTATATGTTTTTATTATTTATATTTATTTACTATACACACACACACATACATACATATATATATATATATATATATATATATATATATATATATATATACACATACATACATACATATATATATACATATATACACACACACACACATACATACATACGTACACACATATATATATATATATATATATATATATATATACACACACACACACACACACACACACATACATACCATACATACATACATACGTACACACATATATATATATATATATATATATATATATATATATATATATATATATATATATATATATATATATATATACAAACACACACACACATACACATACATACACAGTTGAATATATATATTTCTTTTAATCTATACATTTTTATATGTATTTTTTTATTCATTTTTTATTCATTTTATGTATTTATTTATATGCGATTATTTTTATCTATTTACTTATTTTTTATGTTTATTTATATTTATTTACATATATATTTATTTTTTATTGCATTATTTATGTCTATTTATTTATTTTATTATTTATATTTATTTATATGTATTTACTTATATTTATTTTTACCACTATTTTTGTTTGTTTATTTATTATATGCATTTATACACACTTATTTTTATTTATTTAATTATTTATTTTCTTTATGTATTTACTTACATATTTCTTTACCCCTTTATTTGTCTATTTATTTATTATACGTATTTATTTCTATGCACTTATTTTTTATCTATTTATTTATTTCATTTAATATTTATTTATAAGCATCTACTTATGTATATTTTTTTTATTTTACTTTTGTATTTGTCTATTTATAAATTTTTACCCATTCCTCAGTAATAGACTGAAGGATCAGAGAAAGCTGTTAGAGTACATACACACATCAGAAAAAGTGGTTACAAGTTTACTAAATAGATGCTTTTAAATGCCAGTCTGTCTCTAATGTGTACTTTTAATCCTACTGACCAAAATGCATCATAACAGCAGGTGTAAACAGAGCCTGACAGACAGAGCATGTGTGTGTGTTTGTGTGTACCAGGCTCTTGAGCTACATATGAGACTCCACATGATCCGTCTTTCCTCTCCTCAAATGAGATTTCAGCTCGACTCGGCCCTTCCACAGCGATTGATAAACCACCAGCCCCTGCTTCACGAGTCCACACGGTAAACTCAGCTACACATGATGACAAACACAAGAACAGACATTTAAAATGAACATATTTTAGAGAACTAATCACTGTAAAACCATGATATTTTTATCCGACGTTATCATAAGCACAACCATCTCTAGGGTTCAGCCCATGCCTACCTGGCTCACAGACGTCTGCTTTCTCCAGTCCGGGTCCCGCAGCTCTCACCTTCTGCGCTCCTCCTTCCCCCAGCGGCCCCACGGTGAACTGAAAGGGGGATCCGGGAACGTGCTGCCCACGGTACCGCACGTTTACCAAATGAACACCGGTCTCCTGCGGCACGAAGCGAACACAGTATGTCTGATTCCCCACTGACACCAGATCAGCCTCTTCTGTGGCTCCAGACGGACTGATGACCTGAGCCGTCACGTCACTAATGTCCACCTCTGAGGAGGAAACACACAGCATTTATTTAACGAGAGAACAGGCAAACATTATAAAATGTACAACATTTTAAATTAAGGCTGCACGATACTGGAAAAATCGGACATTGCAATACTTTGTTTTGCTGCGATATGCATTGCAATAATATGAATTTAATTGGGCAAGCCAAGGCAAGTTTATTTATACAGCACATTTCATACGCAATGGTGATTCGAAGTGCTTTACACGAACATGTATTTAAAATAAAAACAAAAAAAGAACAAACATGATTAAAAACATATTAAGGAAAGACTATTTTGATGATCCATGCGCAAAGTGCAGAGCGCAAAAGCATTAAGGGCGTGTCGGAATCCACTTATTCTATTTTAGTGACGGAAAAAATAGCCGTGGCGCATGGTCTAACAGGGTTGAGCTTATTTTCTTCATAAGTTATAGGTGTGTTTTGAGAATAAAACAATCAGAGTCTCATTCCCTTTAAGAGTCAGTTGCGTCGCGCCGTAGCGAATTTGCTATTTACATGACGGACTTCGTAAGTGGAAAAACTGAATGCTTCACTAGAGAGAAAACAGTTAAACAGAGTATCTGCAGCGTGAGAATGAGATGAGCCTACGCACAGACATCCATTAGCCTATACACAGTGTTGGGCAGTAGAGTCGCTACAAGTAGTGACGCTACTAGCTTAAATACATTTCTCTGTAGCGTGGCAGTAGTCTCCTTACTTTTTAAATCAAATAGCTTTTCAGTAGTGAGGCTATTTTATTGGTCAAGTAGCGCAGTAGCGTCCACACATGCTAGATTTACCGATCGCGGATCAATAAGCGACGGCACCGACATTCACTGAGCTGTGAGGCCGGTGTCTAGCCGATGGAAGTAAATCCATATGCTAGGGAGAAGGATTATTTCTTCTTCCTGTTTTAAGGTGTTCGACAACAAACTTTTTGGTGCGTTACTGCCACCTCTGGTGAAACTTGCTTGATTGAAAGATGACTGAGGGAGAGGAGTTATTTCTGAAGCAGGATTCCTTGTGACCATACCTTGAGGAGTATATGTTAAGAAGCAATAACCTAATTTCTGATGCTGTGCTCAAAACATAAAAATACTTTAGTATATATAACACTATAATGCTTATTACAATATATTAGGGATGTAACGGTATCAGAATTTCACGGTACGATAATACCTCGGTATGAATGGCACGGTACAGTATTTATTGAATAATTTACAGGAAAAACGAAACTAATAAAAAGACTCGAAAAAAAGTGCCAAAAGTGTTTATTTACCTTAGCACTGAACATATCAATGACATACAAACCAGCCATCTATCTGTAAGTTTCCAAACAGGAACTTTAATTTTCAATTTTAATAACAAAAAACTATTAAACCATATAAAAAATAGTTTCAATTTAGTATTGTTGAAAACTCATCACATTCAACATTTAATCACTCACTCACTCAGAGATGGGTTTTTTAAGGAAAATGATCATATAACTATAATCTGGTAAAAGCTGGGATCTCTGGGTATTTACAATGTCCCCTGCAACAGAAAAAACCCCTCTCATTTGGGACTGAGGTTTCTGGGACAGAGAGACATGATTTAGCTAAGGTTGACAGCAGTGGGTAACGTAACGTGAGATAGAGGTCTCTTTGCGGTACAAGTCAATGTCTGCATCAATCTAACAAGTGTGCTGTGTTCTGCAGTCCCCATGACGGTTTTTAGTCGTATTCCCCGACTTATATTTCCCCACAGTCTGGCAGTGCCTGCAAACTGTTTTTGTCTTTGTCTGTCACCTTTTCTCCTTTTTCGTATCTTTTTAGAAAGAAACCGAAATGCTTCCACACATCCGATTTAAAACCCGCTTTAGGTTCGATCATTTCCAGCTCTTTTTCTTCCCCGCTACTAGCAGCACACTCCATTTCCGCATTACTGGATCTGTAGTGACAACAGACCGCAAAGGATGACGGCCACGCCTGGGCTGATGGGAATTGTAGTTCCCGCTACCTCCCGTTCTCTTCATTCGCCTAAGCAAACTTTTCTCAGAAATATAGTTTTATTGAGTCATGCGCCTACGGTAATATTGAAAAAAATTACTTTTGCGGTATGACGGTATTTACAATATTGTTACATCCCTACAATATATATATATTTATATATATATATATATATATATATATATATATATATATATATATATATATATTTATATATTTATTTATTATCAAAAATATTTCCCTTTACTATAAATGACTATAGTATTTTAATTGTGTAACAGCTGCTTTTATTGAATTTTTTGTTTTAGCTGTTATATACTATTATGCGTTTCTGTTTAGTTCAGCATATTATTTACAGTAAATAATTGAACTGAACTATTCTGCCTCATTTGTTTCATTAACAGTTTTATTGATCACTAAGATGTGATTGACTTGGATTTAACTTGCTTCGATTTCAAAATGAAAATTGTAAAAATAGCTTGAATGTAGCTAAGCTACTTTTGCCATGTAGCTTTAAGCTTAGCTTGCTACATTTCCCAGGGGGTAGCTTTCAGTGTAGTTAAGCTACATTTTAAGTAGAGTAGCTAATAGCTTAGCTCACTACATTTGTCAAGTAGCTTGCCCAACACTGTATATACATAATTAATTTCGTTTGTTGAGCGCAAACATTTGTTTCAAAACTATTTCTAAATTCAGTTCATTCAGTTCACTAATGATGGCTTGCTTGACTGATAGCTCTTTGGATCTCATCTTGAGAGTTGACAGAAACCGATTCCAAATGCAAATAGCAGACTTGAAATGAACTCTGGACCTTTTATCTGCTCATTGTAATTGGGATAATGAGGGAATAGCACACACCTGCCATGGAACAGCTTAGAAGCCAACTGTCCAATTACTTATGGTCCCTTAACAAGTGGGAAGCACATATGAAAACTGCTGTAATTACTACACCGTTGACCTGATTTGGATGTAAATACCCTCAAATTAAAGCTCACAGTCTGCAGTTAATTTTATTCTAAATCCATTGTGTTGGTGTATACAGCCAAAAATGTTAGAATTGTGTCGATATCCCAACATTTATTGACCTAACTGTACATCTAACGGAAATAAAATGAAAGGGGAAAGCAAAGTTCTGCTCGATTTTCATGTAAATAAAAAATACAATTAAAAATATTAAACAATACCAAAGAAATACCCATGCACATTCTTCATTATAGTTCTTAATTATACTTATAAAATAAAATATACAAATATCCATCCTCATGGTGAACATCATTGGAAACATCCGTTTACTTTCCATGCAGGAAATGACATCATTGTAGTTTTGTGCAGTCATGAGGATGAATGAACTACAGCTGTGGTGAGGGCTGCAAACACAAACAGCAGTGTGTGTGTGAAGATCAAGCGCGTTCTGCCAACCTCGGGGTCCACATGCGCAGCTCATAACGCACCGTCCAGGCCTCCGCAGGGCCTCCTGACAGGCCGCGCACCTTTCCTGCTGCTGCTGACCCGCTGATGGGTCACTGTGAAGCGAGTTTGACCTCCGACCCGCAGATGCACAGAGCAGACGGAGCGAAACACTGACCCAGACAACAACTCGCGAGAGAGAGCCAGGAGAAACCAGCTCACTGACACACACATACATACATGCAGATACACAGACGGACACAGACAATAGAAGGATATGCGCACGCACACACACACACACACACACACACACACACAGTCATCCACATACATAAAGGACACACAGACAGACGGGACGACGCACACGCACAAACATGCAGACAAACACAGACGCACATACACACACACAGCCATGCATAGACAGACACACACCCACACATAAAGATACACACCCACACACAAAAACAAATGCACATGCACACACAACAATGCAGAGACACACACACAAAAACAAACATACATAGACCCACACAAACAATAACACACATGTAGACATGCGAGCAGACACACACACAAACACAGTCATAGACACAAACAAACACATACACATCCATGCATAGAGACACAAACATGCGCACACACACACACACACACACACAGCCAGCCACACATATAAATATGAGCAAACACACAGTCACATACGGACACAAACATACACACACATGCGCACACACACACGCGCACACATACGCACACGCGCACACACACGCAGAAAACGGGAGAAATAGAAGAGGAGAAAGAGGATCAGGTGAGGAGTTGCAGCCAGGACAGAGAAACACAGCAGAGTGAAGAACAGAGGAAACATCAGCAGATTCAGAGCATCAGAAGACCAGCAAAGCTCATTCATAAGCTGATCAATAATTATTACCACACACTCAATATTGTCATCATATTCTTTTTATGTATTCTGCCATCATTTTCACTTTATACTGATTCCAGATCACATTAATCTTAATAACAACTTCTAATTTGCCGTTTAATCACTGTAATTGGGGATACAATATTTCATAAGGACTGGAAGTGAACAATTTATTTAAAAAGTGCCATATAAGAGTCATATAAGTGTCTCACTCTGCTAAAAACACTACTAGGACACATATAGTTCATTAAAAATTGGTTGTTTTTGTGTTGTTTTGAGCAAATTCGTTCTTCCGGTTTGAAATTTTTGAAGCTGCGTCACGCCGATTAGATCCTTGTGTGTATTTCAGCATGTAGACTGGATGTCTGTACCTGCGAGTGCATCGTGACGTCTCTGAGTGTGCTGCATTAATTCATGAGAAAGACTTGGTTCAAACCAATCAGCGCGCTCTGTTGTGTATGAGATGCAACTTCATTAATATGCATGATAGCTCCGAAGACTGTTTTACCTGTTACAGTGTTCAGACGGAAAAAAGACGCCATGTTGTGTTGCCAAACTAAGTGGAAGAAAAAGAATTGTTATTGCGAATATTATTTAAATCAGTAAAAAGTTGGTCGGCGCAATGTCCCAGTTGTTAGCCAACTGACATATAATGCAATAGCACTTCAGGGTGTCCAGAGTTCGAATCCCGGCTCGTGGACATTTAAAGGCTTTTCTGTTGCTGCAGCTTAAAGACGTCTCTCATATGGAGAATGAAGCCTCATGCATTGCTCAGGTGTGAGTTTCTCACAGATGTCAACAGAGTGTCACAATCTTGATGCTTTTGTGGTTCTCGTCTATCAAATCTGAGCTTTATTCTGTATTCTCTATTGGATTCACATCAGGTGATTGAGTAGGCCATTCTACAGCTTGATTTTCTTTCTCTGAAAGTATCTGAGAGTTTCCTCGGCTGTTTCTAATTCTCTTGCTGAAATGTCCACACTGGTTTCATCTTCATCCTCTTGCTAATGTAGATGTTGGACTGAAGCAGCTGATATTCATTTACACTGAGGAAGAGCAGAGGGTTGCTGAAGAACTACTGAGAGACTTCAGCTGCTGTCTGGGCTTTCACTGCTGAACTACACCTCCCTTTCTTCTTTTGTTCAATACTTTTACCTGCATCATCAGGTACTTCATTTGTAAACGAATTAGATTTGTTTTCTTTACATATATGAATTTCTTTTGTTGTTGTCAACGTCAGGGGAAAAATTCAAGAAAACGGCACCTTTAGAAATGTTTTCCTAGAGAAATGGTGACATGTTCAATACTTACTTTCCCCACTGTAATGCTGCGTTCACACTAGACGCGGAACGCACGCAAGTGATTTACATGTTAAGTCAATGCAAACGCGCGAATAGACATCCTGCGGCGCGATACGCGCGAATGGCGCAGTGCGAATGACGCAAATGGCGCGGTGTGCATAGTGCAAAGTGAATTGAGCGTTTGACGCACTTAACAAGCGTTTCACACGAATCTCTCGAGTTCAAAAATCTGAACTTCAGCGGACATTCGCGCCGCGTTAACCAATCAGAAGCTTGCTCTTGTGGGGGCGTGATTGTGACGTAGAACCAGTTGATGGTGCCCTGGGGGAAATCCTCCAGGCGACACCGACAACAAGTCATCAAACTGGGCTTGGCTCAGTCAGAAGCACCGTTGAAAGCCTCCGTGATCCACGATCAGTTTCTGGAGGAGTTTATGAGCTCACAGAGCTGGATGCAGCTCTGAAAGCATGTAGTGGACTCAGACACGGTCCTAAACGTATCGACGCTGTTTTTCAGCCTTCATAAAGTACATAAACACTTCTATTTTCTTCATAAAATCCATGTTAGCCTTTTAGCAACGAAGCTACAGTCACCGGGAAGACAGAAGTCCAGCCCATCACCCGAATCCACGTCTGTTCTGAAGTAAATTTGACACGCGAATGAAGCGGATTTGACGCGCAAATTATGCGGGGTTTGACGCGCGAATGAAGCGAGTAAACTCAAATGTTCACGCGGCAATTTACGCGCGAATAGCGCGATTTATCCGCACGTTCCGCGTCTGGTGTGAACACAGCATTACTCCTTAACAGGCTACTACTATTACTTAATAATCTATAAATGTTAAATGCATCATGTGCCAAAATGTTAAACAATATAAAAGTTCTTCATCTGACTTTCATGTAGTATCCTCTTGTGCTTTGTTTATGCTATAATAATTACAGCACACACATTTGTGTCAAAAATAAAAACTACCCTTTTGAATCTACCCAACTTCCTCTACAAAATGGCAAGTGTATTTATTCCAAACACCATTTGTGTTTGTTAGCGTTACAGCTCAAACATAATGAGCACAAAACCTCCCTCACACACACTTCAGACTCAGCCAGATCCTGACTGGAAGTGCAGCATGAGCAAACATGACATGAATGAGAGTGCGTTTCCTCCAGACATGTGTTAGCATCATGCAGCACGTAGTGCAGACACGCGGCGCAATGCTAACAGAAACATCTGCACGGCCTGATGGGAAATCAAGACTCAAGTCATTTCGGAGAGCCATGTGTTTTCACTCAAGTACAGTATGGAGAGTCTTTAACGCTTGACATGAGCCAGAAATCAGCCACACGGACATTTGTTCAGTGCTGTTTTGGCTGGAGTTCATATTGAAGACTGAGCTACAGTG
The DNA here is from genome assembly GCF_052040795.2 of Danio rerio. Lineage (NCBI taxonomy): Eukaryota > Metazoa > Chordata > Actinopteri > Cypriniformes > Danionidae > Danio > Danio rerio. The sequence continues at coordinate 45,128,973 of NC_141031.1, forward strand.
AATTAATCCACAGCTTGACATATAGAGGCTGAAATGCTCAATAATTCACACTTCATGTAGATTAAAGAGAGATACTAGAGACAAAAACGCAAGTTTGAGCTGTCTGGATCTTATTTTTTCCAGTCTAAAGGGAAAGAAAACATCCATAATATACTTAAATCATTTTGTGTCTGTAGTTTTTAATTATAATACACATATATTTAAAGCAGTTTTCTCTAAATGAACTATTTTTAATGCAATGAGCTGCAAATCTCCACTTCAAGAGCTTTTAATCATGTATTTCCACATCCATATCACCCTGCAGCCCAAGACCGGTTACTCACTGAAGATAAGCAGGGCTGAGCCTGGTTGGTACCTGGATGGGAGACCACATGGGGAAACTAGGTTGCTGTTGGAAGTGGTGTTAGAGAGGCCAGCAGGGGGCGCTTAACCTTTGGTCTGTGTGAGTCTTAATGCCCCAGTATAGTGAAGGGGAAAGTTCACTGTCAGTGGGCGCCGTCTTTCAGATGACACGTTTAACCGAAGTCCTGACGCTCTGTGTCATTAAAAATCCCATGGCACTTCTCGGAAAGAGTAGGGGTGTAACCCTGGTGTCCTGGCCAAATTCTCTCCATCAGCCCTTGCCCATCATGGCCTCCCAATCATCCTCATCCACTGAATTGGCTCTATCACTGTCTCCACTATAGCTGGTGTGTGGTGAGCGCACTGGCGCTGTTGTCCTGTGGCTGCCGTCACATCATCCAAGTGGATGCTGCACACCGGTGGAGGTGTGTAGAGACCAGCTACCCCCCCCCCCCCACCTTTTTTATTTTTATTTTTTTACAAAAAGACAAATTCAAAAACTAGTTGCCTAATTATATACAACGTTTTATTCAAATTTATTCAATTCTGTTTGCTGTATTTTAATACTTAATAAATCATATAAAAAACCTGTCTGTAAAAACCTAAAACAATTAAAATAAATCAAACCTAACCATATTGATATCGTTAGCTCACATTGCTAGTTTTGTAATGAACAATTCATCTGTGCATGTCATTAAGAAAAACAAACCTAGCCTTTGTAATCTTTCATTGAAATCTGAAAAAGTTCAATTCTTAGTTAAATCCTCAGATTAGGTCAGCCTGAGGTATTGGGCGTGGCTAACATACTTAACCACGCCCCTCCAGCTGTCAGTTTTGACAACAAACACAAATGGTGAGCAGGAGGAGAAGAACGTTAGGTTGTAATAACTCTCCCCAAACCCTTTTCCCCATCTTCCTGAATGAAATGCCTACTTTACTACATCAAATCAGCTCGCAGTAAACAAAACAAGCCACGCCCATTGCTTTATTATCTAAAAACCCACTTCTCTAGAAACTGCATCACAACAAGTGAACAACAACAATAAAAAACACAGCTTCCGGTTAACGCGGACTTTAAATTTCTCTAAAGCGATTGATCAGCATTTAGTAGTTTTTAAGAATCCCCCATGTAAACATGAGAGTAGTTTTACCTGGGATCTTGAGGTTGAGATCACAAACACTTCCAACACTGGAAACTGAAGCTGCTTTCTGACGTCGACTGATGCTCTCGCGGATTCGACCTTCTCCAGTCACCTTTACACTGAACGGACTACCTAAAAACACAAACACAAACAATTAAATCCTTGCACTGACACAGCAGCTAACAAATGTTTTAATGAATTGAAGAATAGGTAGTTCAATAGGAGGCATTTAAATAAAATGGAAATGTATTATAACTGTAGAAAAAGCCCTTTTTAACTAATCAATGCAATGTGAAAGTAATAGTACCTAACGAGGGTCAAAGACGAAAAGGGAGTTTAAAGCATCAAAACAAAAATTGTAATACAGCTTTAATATTTTATTTATATGTGCACTCGATGGCCACTTTATTAGGTACACCTTACTACTACTGGGTTGGACCCACTTTTGCCTTCGGAACTGCCCGAATCCTTCGTGGCATAGATTCAACAAGGTACTGGAAATATTCCTCAGAGATTTTGCACCATATTGACATGATAGCATCACGCAGTTGCCGCAGATTTTCTGTAAACCCTAGAGATGGCTGTGCGTGAAAATCCTAGTAGATCAGAAGTTTCTGAAATTCTCACTCAGACCAGCTCGTATAGCACCAGCAACCATGCCATGTTCAAAGTCCCTTAAATCACCTTTCTTCCCCATTCTGATGCTAACTTTGAACTAGAGGTCTGCATTCCCGCGGGCGCCGCGGGACCCGACCAGATTTCTACGGCGCGGGTATAAATTTCCGATGTAAATCACGGGAGCGGTCGGTAACGGGTTTAATTTGGGACGGGAGCGGGCTGTCTAGCAATATTGCTCCCGACTCCCAAGTGAGCACGCGTATGTATGTGTGTAAATGAAATAGCGCGATGCTGTGTTTAGCATGTTTGTTGCAGTGTGTGTGTGTGTGTGTGTGTGTGTGTGTGTGTGTGTGTGTGTGTGTGTGTGTGTGTATGCGCACGCGCGAATGAGAGGTGGGTGGGTGGGTGGGTGTGAGTGTGTGTGTGTGTGTGTGTGAGAGAGATAGAGCTTTGCCTGTGTTTGTGCTTGGTGCTTATGAGTGTGTGTTAGAGGGCGCGCGTGCGCGAATGAAAGAGAAAGCTTTGTCTGTGTGTGTGTGCTTGGTGCTGTGCGTGTGTGTGTTTATACAGACAGCTTGTTATAGGCTGTCTGGACTGTATAACTGGGTGATTTTCGATTTTGTTCTACCCCCGCTCTTTAGCGGGATCGGGCGCGGCGGATAGAAAACGGGGCGGGGCGGGCAGCGGGACATCAAGTGCTTAATATAAGCGGGATCGGTCAGGTTCCGGCTAAAACCTGGCGGGTGCGGGCGGGAGCGGGATTCAAAATTTAGTCCCGTGCAGATCACTACTTTGAACTGCAGCAGATCGTCTTGTCTACATACCTAAAAGCATTGAGTTGCTGCCATGTGATTGGCTGATTAGAAATTTGCGTTAACGAGCAGTTGGACAGATGTACCTAATAAAGTGGCCGGTGAGTGTTTATAATCAGATCATTGTTAAAAGTATCTTTATTATGAAAAAATATATACAGTTGAGATAAAATTATTAGCCCTCCTCCAAATATTTTTATTTATTTACCAATATTTCCCAAGTGATGTTTAACAGATTTGTATTGTTTAACATAGTAGTTTTGCTCTGATACTATACTATACGACGTACTATAATAATTTACAAGTACATACTAGCAGAATGTACAATAACTGTGTGATAAGTATAATCTCTGACCTGGGACGTGCTCTTCTGCAAATCTGATGGACACAATGTAGGTTCCCGGTTCAGTGGGACAGTATGAGACTCCACATGTGCCGTCCTCCATGTCTTCTGTCTGGATGTCCACTTTGCTGGGACCCTCGATGGACAACGCCAGACCACCATAGCCTGGCAACACAGGAGACACGCCGATATTCAATAATGCAATATACGTGCACACACGCACACACAGTTGAAAGGGAAAGTTATTAGCCCTTCTGTGAAATATTTATTCTTTTAAAAATATTTTAAGAGATATTAAAATGGCAATTTTCACAGTATTTGCTAAAATATTTTTTCTACAAGAGAAAGGAGCTTGCATTGACTTCGGAAGTCAATATTCTCCCAAATATCTTTGTTTGTGATAAACCGAAGAAACAAACAAAAAAAAAAGCGAGTGAATGATGGCAGAGTATTGGTTTTTATGCGCGCTGTCCCTTTAAGAGGAAGCCTCTACATGCTGTAATGTGTTTATAATCTCAGGTCCTTCAATATGAACAAACAGCTTGAATCACGACAGAGGAATGAAGAGAAACGGCTTCATCTCATGCCTGAAGCCTCGGAATTGTGGGAAACTTTTGCTTCATCTGGTTGTGGGAAAAGAGTTGTTGTTCAGCTTCTGTTGTTCTGATTAGTTAGTTGGTTAACCAGGTGAAAACAGCCCAGTCTATAATCAATATGGAGCCAAAGAAACTTAACAGTAAAAGATGAAGCAAAAAAGGCAATCTAACAACAGGTGATTAAACACAGATATAAAATATGAACCCCAGTAAAAATTAATAAAAAAACCTACTAAATAACTTATTAAATAATAAATTTTGTCAAAAAGAATGATTCAAAATGATTGAAAATGATTATTAGCAAAAACAATAATTACATGATACAAAAACATGAATGATGATGCTATAAACAGTTATTATATAAAAATATTTACATTGTATAAATATATACACATATAAAGAATTATCAATAAATGAAAATGTGTATTAATTTATGCTAATAGTACGTTTTTATTATAATACAGTGATAAATAAATAAAAAATAATGTTTACAACTTCTACTAGTACTACCAACACCATTGAATATATAAATAAATAGGGTTATTACTATTATTAAATAAACAATTGTGCAGCAAAAACAACAATTTAATGTATATAAAGAAAAACATTTAAGATAATGATTATATTAATAGTTTAAAATATTTAAATAGAATAACATTCTATATATATATTACTATATTTATGATTACTATTTAATAAGTATATTTAAAAATAGTTGTTCATATACTAAATAGATCTTATATTTTCCTCAAATTAAAAGAAAGAAAGAAAAAGGAAAGAAAGAAAAAGGAAGGAAAGAAAGAAAGAAAGAAAGGAAAGAAAAAGGAAAGAAAGAAAGAAAGAAAGAAAGAAAGAAAGAAAGAAAGAAACAAAAAAAGAGAAAGAGAAAGTAAGAAAGAAAGAAAGAGGAAAGAAAGAAAAAGGAAAGAAAGAAAGAAAGAAAGAAAGAAAGAAAGAAAAAGGAAAGAAAGAAAGAAAGAAAGAAAGACAGAAAAAGGAAAGAAAGAAAGAAAGAAAGAAAGAAAGAAAGAAAAAGGGAAAGAAAGAAAGAAACGGAAAGAAAGAAAGGAAAGAAAAAGAAAAAGGGAAAAGGAACAAAAAAAGAGAAAGAAAGTAAGAAAGAAAAAGGAAAGAAAGAAAAAGGAAAGAAAGAAAGAAAGAAAGAAAAGAAAGAAAAAAGAAAGAAAGAAAGAAAGAAAGAAAGAAAGAAAGAAAGGAAAGAAAGAAATAAAAAGGAAAGAAAGAAAGAAAGAAAGGAACAAAAAAAGAAAGAAAAAGGAAAGAAAGAAAGAAAGAAAGAAAAAGGAAAGAAAGAAAGAAAGAAAGAAAGAAAGACAAAAGAAAGAAAAGAAAGAAAGAAAGAAAGGAAAGAAAGAAAAAAGAAAGAAACAAATAAAAAGGAAAGAAAGGAACAAAAAAAGAAAGAAAAAGGAAAGAAAGAAAGAAAGAAAGAGAAAGAAAGAAAGGAATGAAAAAAGGAAGAAAGAAAGAAAGAAGAGAGAGAGAGAGAGAGAGAGAGAGAGAGAGAGAGAAAAGAAAAGAAAAGGGAGAAAGAAGCTCATGAAAGCTGAGCATCTCTGACCAGCTTCTCTGGTGTCCACAGTGAAGTCTGCCATCTGGAAGGTTTGTCCCTCCTGCAGGCCCGTCCCGAACACCTTCACCCGGCCAGCGTCACCGATCTCTGACTGAACCACAGTGATGCTGATGGGACTGTTGGGCACGTGCCGGCCGTTCTTCCGAATGCTCACCAGGTGCTCACCCACTTCCCTTGGTATGAAGGAGATTCCTGACATGACAAACAGAGTTACTCACACCAAACTCAAAAGAAAGAAATTTATACATTTATTCATATACATTTGGCCCTATTGTGCAAAATTTATTCTTTTTTCAAATATTTCTCAAGTGATATTTAACAAATTTTCCACAGTTCCTTCAGAGACTGACCGATGTGATTGTTTGGCTGCCTCTTCAGTAAGCAGGGCTCGTCGCGTCCAGACGGGGCTTTAATGCTGGCGGTGAGCAGACTAAGGTCAGTCTCCATGATGTCCAGAGAGAAATCAGCTGCAGAGCCCAGCTTCACCTGAGACTTACGCTTATTATCCTCTGAACAAAACAAACAACAAAACATCAAGATCCAGCAGAGGGATTTACACTTGTAGACTTAGTGACTTGTAGACTTAAGATTTTGTAGAATTAGCGACTTAGACTTGTAGTCTCAGACTTGTAGACTTAGTGTCTTAGACTTTGTATCTTACCCTTAGTAAATTAGACTTGTATACTTGGTAACTTAAACATGTAAATGTTTACACTTAGACTTAGCAACTTTGACAAACCAACAACAACAAAAACATCAAGATCCAGAGGAGGGACTTAGACTTGTAGACTTAGAATTGTAGAGTTTGTGACGTGTAGACTTTCTGACTTGTAGACTAAGATTTTGTAGAATTAGTGACTTAGACTTGTAGACTTAGTGACTTAGATTTGTTGACTTAGTGACTTGTAGAGGTACAGTATACACTTAGACTTAGCAACTTAGACTTGTAGACTTAGTGACTCAGACTTAGTACCTTTGACTTGTAGACTGTGACTTGTAAACTTAGTAACTTTGACTTGTAGACTTAGTAACTTAGACTTGTAGACTTTAAAACTTTGACTTGTAGACATACTCTTAGACTTGTAGACTTAGTGACTTAGACTTGTTGGCTTGTACTTGTAGACTTAGTAACTTAGACTTGTAAACTTAGTAACTTAGACTTGTAGACTTAGTGACCTGTAAACTTAGTAACTTAGACTTGTAGACTTAGTGACCTGTAAACTTAGTACCTTAGACTTGTAGACTTAGTAACTTAGACTTAGTAACTTTGACCTGTAGACTTAGTGACTTGTAAACTTAGTAACTTAGACTTGTAGACTTAGTGACTTGTAAACTTAGTAACTTAGACTTGTAGACTTAGTGACTTAGACTTAGTAACTTAGACTTGTAGACTTAGTGACTTAGACTTAGTAACTTTGACCTGTAGACTTAGTGACTTGTAAACTTAGTAACTTAGACTTGTAGACTTAGTGACTTGTAAACTTAGTCACTAAGTCTACAAGTCTAAGTTACTTAGACTTAGACTTAGTAACTTTGACCTGTAGACTTAGTAACTTGTAACCTTAGTAACGTAGACTCGTAGACTTAGTGACTTAGTAACTTTGACTTGTAGACTTAGTAACTTGTAAACTTAGTAACTTAGACTTGTAGACTTAGTGACTTAGACTTAGTAACTTAGACTTTTAGACTTAGTGACTTAGACTTAGTAACTTTGACCTGTAGACTTAGTGACTTGTAAACTTAGTAACTTAGACTTGTAGACTTAGTGACTTAGACTTAGTAACTTAGACTCGTAAACTTAGTGACTTAGACTTAGTAACTTTGACCTGTAGACTTAGTAACTTGTAACCTTAGTAACGTAGACTCGTAGACTTAGTGACTTAGTAACTTTGACTTGTAGACTTAGTAACTTGTAAACTTAGACTTGTAGACTTAGACTTAGTAACTTTGACTTGTAGACAAACTCTTAGACATGTAGACTTAGTGACGTAGAATTGTAGATTTTGTGACGTGTAGACTTTGACTTTTAGACTTTGCAGACTAAGATTTTGTAGAATTAGTGACTTGTTGACTTGGTGTCTTAGACTTGTAGAGGTATACACTTAGACTTAGCAACTTTGACTTGTAGACTTAGTGACTTGTAAACTTAGTAACTTAGACTTAGTAACTTTGACTTGTAGACATACTCTTAGACTTGTTGACTTAGTGACATGTAGACTTAGTGACTTAGACTTGTGGACTTGATGACTCAGACCTAGTAACTTAGACTTGTAGACATAGTGACTTCGACTTAGTAACTTCGACTTGTAGACATACTGTATACTCTTAGACTTGTAGACTTAGTGACTTGTAGACGTAGTGACTTAGACTTGAAAACTTAGTAACTTAGACTTGCCATAGCATTTAAATACAGCTACTCTCTGATGATTTGAAGTGCTTCTTTTATCCCCACGTCTGCTAAATTATTAAACATAAATATAAAAGGTAAACCGTAAGGTATTGTGTTTTGACACCTGTAATCCTGGCGGTGAAGGGGCTTCCAGCGATGTGCTTGTCGTTGTATCGTACAAGTATATTATAATCTCCAGGCAATGTGGGCAGGTATGAAACCGTACAGGTGCCGTCTTTATTGTCCACACAGCTGATCTCAGCCTTCGACGGCCCTTCAATGGCCAGATCCAGACCACCTGATCCAAAAACACCCCAACAACATGCTTACAGCGGGACGCACTCATAAAACATGCTTTATTAGCATGCGCTGGGCTTATGATGGTATCAAAGTTATGTTTAATAACAATGGAATGACACAAGGAGAAAGTGCTGAACTATTGAAATGTGTTTATAAAGGCTTTTCTGGTTCTGGCACCTTAAAGACGCCTCTCATATGGAGAATAAAGTCACAGACTTCAACCGAGTGTGAAAATCTTGATGGTTCTGTGGGTCTCGTCTATCAAATTTTTTGTATTCTCTATTGGATTCGGCTCAGGTGATTGGCTGGGCCATTCTACAGCTTGATTTTCTTTCTCTAAAAGCATTTGAGAGTTTCCCTAGTTTCATCTTCATCATTTGCTAATGTAGATATTGGACTGAACCAGCTGATATTCATTTACTAAGGGTTGCTAAAGAACTACTGAGAGATTTCAGCTGCTGTCTGGGCCTTCACTGCCTTTCTGCACTTGCCTTTTTTCATGTGTTCAATACTTTTTCCTTGAGTAATTTCATTTCATTACGCATAACTTCATTTGTAAACTAACCGGATTAGCTTTCTTTGCATATATATCGACTTCTGTGGTTGTTAACAACATCTGGGGAAAATTTCAATGTCATAACAGCATGTTTTCTAAGAAAAATGGGGACGTGATCAATATTTATTTCTGTATTGGCCTGAGCTGCAAAAGATTAATATTTTCCAAATCCATATTTCAGCATGTAGTAGTCCAGCTTAACATGTGAAAATATTCATGTTTGAATTCGTTAGTTAACCAATTAAATCTCCGAGCATTTGATATTGTTCTGAACACCACTGCGATACATTAAAATAAAGTAAAAATAACTCTTAAAATAACTCACGTTATTCTGAAATACCCAAAATATAAATACTGTTCATGATCAAGATATCTTGAATTATTGAATTTTCGGCATACGTCTAGCATTGGCAGGAGGGGTTTGTACCTTCAGACGCATCTTCAGTGTAGATGGTGAACATGGCGGTTTTATTGGCCGTGCCATAGACCAGACCTGGGCCGTACGCCGTTACATTAGGACTGTTAGCATTGTTGACAAAGAACTGCAGAGGACTCTCTGAAAGACAAGCAAACAATATACAGTAACAAACACAATTTAGAAAAGAGAAGAAAAACACTATGATGATGCCGAGCAGGAGTGTTTGGAAAATGATTAATTAATTAGAGGTGTTTCTGTCCTGAAGTGTATTATCTCTTGCGTATTTAAAAATAATTGTAAATTTAAGAAATAAAAGAAAAGAAAATAAAGCCAAATATATAGCAAATTAAGCTAAATTAAATTAAAACATGGTGAGTTAGACAGTACATTCAAAGAATTTTAGAAATAATGCATTAAATAAATAATAAATAAACAAATAAAATCAACAAATACATTTATTATTAAAAAGTTAGACTGCTTATTTGCAAAATAAAACAAAATAAAATAAAACAATAACATATTAAAAAATTATTAATAAAAATAATAGTAATTATGCAAATATGAAAGTAAATACAAAACAAAAAATAAATAAAACAAAACATTTGTAGAAATTGAGAAATTATGAAATAAAATAAATAAATAAAACCAAAAATTAAAAAAAAAATAATAATTTTATTAAAAAGCTAGATGACTCATTTACATGGTTTAGGAAATATTTATGCAAATAATAAAAAAAAAGTTTTTTAGAAATAATTATACAGATCAAATAAAGCAACTAAAAACAAGAAAATATTAAATGGGTTAAAACATGCTTTAATAATAAACTGGCTTAATAATTAAATTATTAAAACACAGTGAGCTAGACAGCACATGGAGAATTTTAGAAATTATGCAAAAAAGCAAACAAACAAACAAAAAAATGACAATTTCATTATAAAGCTAGACGGTGTGTTTTGCATGTTCTTTGGAAATAATTATGGACAAATTAATTAATTAAATAAAATACAAAATAAGAAGTTTTCTGAAATTATTATTCAAATATCAAAGTAAATAAAAAACAATAAGAATGAATTTAATTAAAACATAATGAGCTGGAGAGCACATTTAAAGAATTTTAGAAATCATGCAAACAAACAAAAAACATTAAAATTTTATTATAAAGCTAGACGGCTAATTTGCGTGTTTTTAGGAAATTATTATGCACAAACAAAATACTAAAATAATCCTGGTTATGTAGACAGCTCATTCAAAAGTTTTTATTATAAAAAATTCTACAATGTATCTTTGCTAATTTAGTACATTTGAGAAAACAAACAAGAAAGTAAATAAATTAATATCAAACAAAAACTTGTCTCAAAAGTTTGTGATGCTTTTGCCAGAATAATTCAAACCCATCTCAATCTCCCTGCCCTATGTGGAGAAACAGAGAGATGGGCTCTGATGTGAGATTTACTGAGGTTTCTGATGGCACTACACCAAACCCCCAAAAAACTCCAGCCATAAAACAAGCACCTACATGACAATATGCAGCATCTCAAACAACAGATTCCTGACAGCTGAAGTCACACCTTTCAGCAGCAGAAATAAATCACACACACCTGAAAAACCTTCAGCAAAACAGATGATCCGGACAGCACGATCATCACACGCATGAACACTCAGATTACAGACTTCACCAAAAATAAGATGTTTAGTAGAATGTTCAAGCTTTTTTTTCATACAGTAAAAGCTTAGCACAGGGGTGTCCAAACTTGGCCCAGGAGGGCCGATGTCCGGCGTAGTTAGGCTCCAACTTCCTTTAACAAACCTCAATGGCAGTTTCTAGTATACCTAGAAAGAGCTTGATTAGCTGGTTCAGGTGCGTTTAATTGGTGTTGGAACTAAAATAAGCAGGAGACTGCCACTCCAGGACCGAGTTTGGACACCCCTGGCTTAGCATATGCTGTCGTTATTTAAAATAAATAAATAAATAAATAAATAATAATAATAAATAATAATAATTTGTATTATTAACATGTAAAATATATCTCAAATTTAAATGATTTATATATTTTAAATAAGATTATGAATTTTATATGATTTAATATACATATTTAATTTATACATATTGTATAAATCTGTAATAAGTGTGTTTTTACACAGAAAAATATGCTATTTTATCTAAAGAAACTCTCTATATGTTATTTCGGCTATTTTAATGATTTAGTAATATATATAAATATAAAAAATATCATAATTAAAATACACTATTTATACAGTATTGTTTACACAAAATATAATAAATAAAATAATAAAAAATAGAATGATATATATATATAGAATTTTAATATTATATATATAATTTTAATATTATATATATATTATATATATATTTAAATGATTTATTTTATTTTAAAAAGATGATATATTATATATGATTTGATTTACAAATATTTAATAGTTACATATTGTATAAGTTTGAAATTAGTGCATTTACACAGAAAAGTATGTAATTTTATTTAAAGAAATTCTCTCACTACACATGTAATTGTTTCTGTTTTAATGTTTTAATAATAAACAGAAATATAATACATGATAGTGTGTAAGGTAAATTATACATTACAAAGTAATAAAACATAGAATAGTATTAAAATAATATAATCACGTGTCCATTAATCAAGAATAACTATATAAATTTCAATATATCCAAATTGAGTATTTTAATTATGTCTAATATATTGTATATATGCAGTAGAGTATACACAATAAAAAATTATATATATTATTAATATAATATGAAGACATGAATCACATATGTCCATTATAACATAATATAATATAATATAACATATAATAAAAAATAATATAATATAATATAATATAATAAAAATAATAGAATATAACATAATAAAAATAATATCATACAATATAATTTAATATAATATAAAAAAATACAATATAATATAATATAATAAAAATAATATAATATGATAAAAATAATATAATATAAAATATAACAATACAAAATTAAATAATAAATATAATATAATATAATATAATATAATATAATATAATATAACATAATACCACATATTTACCAATGAAAATATAATGGGAAAATACAAAAACAAACAGGTTTAATAATATATTATGGTGTGACTGACCTGGGATGTGCGTGCCGTTGTATTTAATGTGCATTTCGTGAAGCCCAGCCTCTGTTGGCGAGTATTTGACCGTCACCGTCCCGTCTTTATTATCGATGATCTCCGGCTGAGCGCTTTTTCCTGACGGCATGTGAACCTCACCTGAGGACGAATGTCACACATTCAGATGATGATTTCAAACATCAGCCAAATCAAAAAAAATTTTAAATCAGACAATTTAGTATCCTTCTGCACTACATCTCAGACTTTCTGAATTGCTGAAATATTAAATAATCTGAAATATTACAGCTTTGACTCTCTTTGCATTTCAACTTTAAAGTCAAATGAACATTTCAGTGGATTCTGCCTGCCTGTCAAGAGTTTTATTGTCTATTAAAATTGTTCTGGAAGTGATCACAATGATTTTTCTGCATCTTTATCTTTATATTTAAATGTATTTGTCATAGGGCGAGGCAGTGGCGCAGTAGGTAGTGCTGTCGCCTCACAGCAAGAAGGTCGCTGGTTCGATCCTCGGCTCAGTTGGTGTTTCTGTATGGAGTTTGCCTGTTCTCCCTGCGTTCGCGTGGGTTTCCTCCGGGTGCTCCGGTTTCCCCAACAGTCCAAACACATGTGGTAGGCTAAATTGTCCGTGGTGTATGGGTGTGTGTGTGTGTGTGTGTGTGTGTGTGTGTATGTGAATGTTTCCCAGAGATGGGTTGCGGCTGAAAGGGCATCCACTGTTTAAAAACTTGCTGGATAAGTTGGTGGTTCATTCCGCTGTGGCGACCCCGGATTAATAAAGGGACTAAGCCGACCAGTAAATGAATGAATGAATGTATTTGTCATATATATTTATACTTGCTTTTCACACACCATGAATTATCGGGCTTGGCGTAAAAATTGACACCAGCCTTAAAGGAACAGTTCACCCAAAAATGAAAATTCTGTCATGGTTTGCTCATCCTCCAAAAACCAACTGAATTTCTTCTGTTAAACACAAAAGAAGATATTTTGAAACATGTTGTAAACCTGTAACCACTGACTCCCACAGTATTTGTTTTTCCAACAATGGAAGAATGGTTACCAGTTTTCAGCATTCTTCAAATGATCTTCTTTTATGTTCAACAGAAGGAACTCAGTTTAATTCAAGTTTTAATGTACAGCGCTTTTCACAGCAGCTTCATCAAATGTTTGTAAATTACAGTAAATAGTGAGTAAATTAGCATTTTTGGGTGAACTGTCTCTTTAAGGAGGCTCAAAAACATGCAGGAAATCTGGGATTTTAAAATAAAACAATTGAATTATCAATTATGTGGCATTTGCTATGATTTCAGAATCTTAAATTCCTTAATGGGTCTCCATAAGTGATCGTGTGTGTTGAATTTGACCTTGCTTCTCTTGTCAAACGTCTCACCTGTGATTTCTCCTTTACTAAAGGTGAAGGGGATGACCATATCGAAGGGTCTGTAGCCCGTCCCGTTCACACTGTTTGCAGGAACATACGAGCCATCTGTGACCTGAGAGACAGAGATATACGTGTGTGAGTCTGTTTGTTATAATCTGTGTGTGTGAGTGTGTGTTCAGCGAGTCTGTGTGATCCATGCTGCAAGCAGACGAGCTGAGCGAAAGACGAATGCGTGTTAAACCTGAAGGAGCAGAGAAATCCCCAGAAACACCTGAGGAGGAGAAATGAGAGATGCGGAGAGACGGAGACATGTTCAGACTTCATCCACATGCGGACAGAACACAACATGATAATGATGTATTGCTGACAAACGACAGCCAGGGCTTATAATGTTTCACCTGCAGAAGATGAGGACGATGAGCTCATGCTGATTAAGAGAGATTTACAACTGTGTGCTCCGTTTACAAACTCCACACTTACACACACTTAGATGACATTTTTGGAATGGAATGGGATTTAGAATAGGAATGAAACTGAATGGAACTGAATTAAACTTAATGGAACTGAATGGAACTGTACGGAACTGAACTGACTGAATTTTGAATGAATGAATGAATGAACAAATCAATCAATCAATCAATCAATCAATCAATCAATCAATCAATCAATCTACACAGCATGTTTGGAGAAGTTGGAGATACATTTCTCTGAAAATTAAAGACATTAAATAAACTAGCAAACAAAACAGAACTTTTTAAGAAATGAATTATGAAAATATAATGAAAAACAAAATGAAAAAAATCTATAAATAATAACAATAAAATATTAATAATAAAAACAACAACAATACATTAATAAACAACATTAATAAAACATTAATGACAAATAACAATCAAAAAATAAATAAGCAATAACCTTTGGGGACATTAATAAATTAATTATAAAAATATAATGAAAAACAAAATGAAATAATAAAATATAATAATAAAATAACAATAAATAGGAACAAAAAATAAAAATAATAATAATAATAAAATATTAATACATAATAAAATATAACAATTACAACAATAAAATTAATAAATAATAATAAAACATTAATAAATAAGATTAATAAAATATTAATGAAAAATAACAATAAAATATTAATAAGTTATAATTTTTGGGGACGTTGAAAAAATAATTATGAAAATGTAATAAAAACAAAATGGAAATAATTATAATAATAAAATATAAATAAATTATAATAATAAATGATAATAAAAAAAATAAAATAAAATATCAATAAATAATAAAAATAAAATGTTAATTAATAACAATAAAAGTAATAATTATTAATAAATAATACAAATAAAATATGAATAATTAATAAAAATATCAATAAATTATTAATAAATATTAACAATAAAAATGAATAAATAATAATAATTATCATTATAATAATAAAATATGACTAAGATCAATAACAATAACAACAAAAATAAATATGATTAAAAATTTATATTAATAATAACAATAAAATATTAATGAACAATAAAATATTAATTAATAATAATAATAAAATATTAATGAATAATAACAATAAAATAGTAATACATTTTAACTTGGAAACGTTAAGAAATTTATGATGTAAATATAATGAAAAACAAAATGTAAAAAATAATAATTAAATATTAATAACTAATAACAATTAAAATAATAATAATAATAATAATAATGATAATGATAATGATAAGATTTAGAATAAAATGATAAATACATTATTGATAAATAATACCAATAATAATAATAATATTATTAATAATTATTAATAAATTTTTAAATTAATAAATATTTTTAATAATTTGTCAACAATTTTAAGGAAGGTTAAAAGTTATGAAAAAAAGGAAGATAAATTAATTAGAGTCGAGTTTAGAAATTTATAATAATTATAAAGTGAAAAATAAAAAAGGAAAATAGAAAATAAAATAAATTAATAAAAATAAACAATTAAATCATAAAATTATACAATTTAAATTAAATATAAAAATAAATATAAAATACTAGAGAGCTAGGTAACAGTTCTGGGTTTCGAATCTAAACAATAATTATTATAATTATATATAATATATTTATACATTTATGCTCTCAAATATGCTTCATTTCAGTCAATTTCCAAACATTGTTTTCAGATTTCTTAAATTTTGGTAATTTGTAATTTTTTTTAATAAGAATATTCTGCTCACTATTAAAATCACAGTAATACCAGGAAATATTATTTCTTTGTAAATATGTTAAAAGAGTTGTAAATCTCTTTACACCATCCTTCCGAAATTATTCAATAAACAGACTGCTTAAAAAAAAGCTTACTATTTTTTGTGGGTATACCGCAATGCATTTTGTTACTGGAATCTATTAATTTGAAACGACTACAATTGTAACATTAGTTTTATTAGCCCGCTTCAATATTTCAACGCAACTTTACTTAATAAAAGTGCATTTAAAAAAGATTAATGTCAATTTCCCCCCAAAAAATGCAGTGTACTTTTAAACCCACGAGTGTTAAGAGTCTGACAGATCTGCTTTGTGGTTTTGTAAACGACGTCTCTTAAACATTACGAACAGAACTAAAGTGCAGAAGGAGGTTAATGTCGAAATAATGAGCAATTTAAGCCCGCTCTCAGCTCCAAACAAAACTCTGGAAGTCTAAACACTGAAGCGTAGAGTTTCCCTCTGCTCCAGTCATCAGCCGAGATCACAAGTGGAAAAACAGAGAGAGCTTAAAGGGACAGTTCAGCCTACAAGAAAACTTTTGTACTCATTATTTATTCACCCTCTTGTAATTCTAAACTTTTGAGTTTTTTTTTCTTCTGCTAAACACAAGTTGTGGCCAAAATAGGCCTTAAAAATCAGCCCAGAATTGATGAAAACATCCCCAGCAGCAAACAAGGGTTAAAATAAAGCACCGTGAGTGGTCAGACAGTAAAGAAAGAGAAGAGTCAGAGAGAGTGGACAGCAAAGAGCGGAGCCCAGATGAATCTGTGTTTTTGTACCCAGGGCTGGAAACCCATGGCTGGAGCCGCCGACTGCTGCTGCTGGACTGACTGCTGTTGCATCATGGGAGCTTCATCCGTAGCCTGAGAATCATACAGTTTGTGTGGATGTGAATCTTCAGATAAATGAGGAACTTATGCATTCAAACACACACACTGTGGAAGCTGCAATGATGCAATTGGTTGTTGTTCATGTGGCAGTAACAAAACTCCATGTGTTATGATGTTAACAGGAGACTGAATCATATAAACATGTTAGTTTCACTGAATTTAATCAAAGATATTTCATGAATACACACTAGGCTTGGGCGATATTACGGTATTATGGTATACCGCGGGATCTAAAAATAGCAACGGTGTCAGTTTCAATACCGTTATACCGTCATAAAGTATTAAATATCCTTTATTTAATGCCTAAAAAACGTGTGTGTGGTTGTCATCACGGGACAGTGTGGAGGAGAGAGATAGAGGAAGAGGGAGGGGGAGAGGGAGAGAGGGACAGGGAGACGTGACGTGACGAGTCGCGCTTCAAAGTGTCCTGCAGTTTGGCAGTTTCTATGGCGTACGGAATGGGTCAATAACTTGACGCTGCAACGTGCACTCGTCTCACTGAACGTGACGTCTGCGCCTGCCGAACGTGACGTCTGCGTCTGCCGAACGTGACGTCTGCGTCTGCCGAACGTGTCGTCTGCGTCTGCCACATTACTGTTCCGCTGCTTTAACGTGACGTCTGCGTCACGTCTGCGTCTGCTTCAAGGGTTTGCAGCACATTGCTCTTATTTCTGCTTTATTATACCTATTCATTCTCTATCAGTGTTTTCACTTAACCACAGTTATGTTTCATTTGCAATTAAGTGCTTTTTAACTTTCTTATTTATAGCTATTTATTCCAAACGGTAATATTTATACAAATGATAAACATTTTGGTATGCCATATATGGTTATTCCTATATTGCTTCTTTTATTGTGGTTACAGCTGATTGGTGTGTGTGTCTACAGTTTGCAGCAGTGTGTGCGCACACCTGACTGCTGTGTTTGACCTATAGTTCATGTGTGTGCTCATTTGAAGGCCTTTGCTTTGAAATTGCAAGGAAATTCCATTATGAAAAAATTTCTTTGTCAAAAGCATCTTAGTGTGTTTAGTGATTTGCAAATGACTGTGTGTAATGTTTTGTAAAAAGTGTGAAGCTGACAATGTGCTTACAGTTGTGCAGATCTAGCCTTGTGTTTTGCTCTATTAGTGTACGGTTTTGCTAATTGTAGGAAAAGTTTAATTTTAGTGTGTTAGCAATAATGAAAAACTGTAACTGGGTATTAGGTATAAACTATTATATTTATCTACAATACATATGTTAAATATAAGTCTTCAATAAATATGTTAAACAGGAGCTATAAATAAATAATCTTCAATAAATATTGAAGGCAATGTTGCAGTATGGAAGAGGAAGCATGGAGGGGAGGAAGATTGGTAAACAGGAGACAGGGCATGGGATTTTTTTTATATATTGAAATGTACACATCACCAGAAAGCTGAATAAAACACTTTACATTTGTTGTATGGTTTTTATTAGGATAGGGCAATATTTAGCTTTCAGTCTATCACTGTTTGGTGAATACAGTATGTTCATGTACTTTGTAGCAATACCTCTGAAACAAATCAAACCCAGATTATATCAGTATTAGTCAGTTAGAAATTATACGAGTGTTTAAGATTGAGATCAGCAGTGTGTAAATGAAGCAAACAGATTCATCTTGAATGAGGCGTGTGTGTTCTGTACGGTGTTAAAATTGTGTTTTGTTACAGTGTTGTAAAGTTTTGGATGAAGTGTTTCATTTTGCAAAAGTTCTGATGTGTTCTGCTGTTTGTGTGTGTGTGTGGAAATTGTGTGTAGTGTTTTGACAAAATGAGCCTTCATTTCAAAATTGTGCTTGAGCAATCAAAAAAAAAAAAACTGTAAATGAACAATGACTCACATACAGTTTTTTTACACACAATTACTTGTATTTCAGACACAATGACTACAACATGTGACTGATGTACCAACCCCCTGAACCAATTCTGCTAAACTACAAGCACAATTCCTGCTTTACTCTCAAATTGCAGGTTAAAAACACACTTTTTTCAAAACACAACACACAATTCTCTGCATTTTGCTCAATTTTCATGCAGAAAAGCTCTTGTTTTTACAAGGAACACACTGTCATTCAGAATTGTAAAGTCAGTTTTCCTACTTTGCATACTAACTCATCACATGAGTAAACACCTGTCACACAGAATTGCAATTTAGGAATCAGAGCTCATCTGGTTTATAACTGGTTCACTGCCCACACATGTTTTTTAGTTGTTTATCTCCTTCCATATTCTCCATTCCTTAATCATATTGAGGATTTTTTTTCTGCTTGGGGATAGAAAGTGTGTATGACTGAAATCCACACAATTTACAGTTTTCCCAATTGTTTACACACATTTTCTGAAAGCATGCCTCATATTGTCAGAACTCTAGGGTGAAACCCTTTAATTCTCCTGCAAAATGAAACACAATTAACACAATGTGATTTCTTCTCAACATGGTATTTTGTTTTCAAATGACGCACACAAACCATCACATCAACATTTATAAGATCAGTTGAACACTGATGTGCTGAATGTAAAACACAATGACCACTTCTTCTCCATTCATCATAATGACTTACTGTCAGCCTTTTTCGTTTAGTGTTACAGTTACTACAGACAGTACATAGGCCTACAGAAATGCATTGTAAAATACTTCAGAATATTGTTTTTATACAAAACAAACAAATACCAAATATATTTTACAGTATTTTCAGTTTACAGAGTGTTCATCCCAACCAACACAAAGGTGCACATAATGTGGTCTTCATTTGCCATTAACAGAAGGATTTACAGAATACTGTTAGTAAAAAACGAAAAATAAAGTGTGGATTTCGGCATACACTTTCCATCCCCAAGCAGGAAAAAAAATCGTCAATATGATTAAGGAATGGAGAATATGGAAGGAGATAAACAACTAAAAAACATGGGTGGACAGTGTACCAGTTATGAACCAGATGAGCTCTGATTCCTAAATTGCAATTCTGTGTGACAGGTGTTTACTCATGTGATGAGTTAGTATGCAAAGTAGGACAACTGACTTTACAATTGTGAATGACAGTGTGTTCCTTGTTAAAACAAGAGATTTTCTGCATGCAAAATGCAGAGAATTGTGTGTAGTGTTTTGAAAAAAGTGTTTTAAACGCGCAATTTGAGTGTAAAGCAGAAATTGTGCTTGTAGTTAAGCTGCATTGGTTCAGGGGGTTGGTGCATCAGTTACATGTTGTAGTCATTGTTTCTGAAGTACAAGTAATTGTGTGTAAACAATTGGGAAAAACTGTAATAGTGACATTCTGCCACCTACTGGCGATTTTAGTTTTTAGTTTAGATGTAACATTTAAAGCAAATTTTTATTATTTTTAATTATTTCAAATAACATTAGGCTATTCAACGTTTTAGGATTAAACATCACTGTTTTGGTTATTATTATGAATGGTTCGGGGTTTGGGTAATATTAGGAAATAATATTACAATTTAAAATAATGCTTTTCTATTTTAATATACTTATTTATTTATGTGATGCAAAGTAAAATTTTTTGACACTATGTCGCATGATCCTTCAGTGTATTGTCAAAGTTGTGCTGTTAAATGTTTTTCTATGATATTTTTACAGGATTGATTGATTGAATCCTGGCAAATTATTATTCAAAATATAAATACTATCAATGTAACATTATTGCTGAACAAAAATATACATTTTCTTTCAAAAAAGAAAGGAAACAAATAAAAAATAAAGTAGGTTATGTTTTTTTTATTTGTCAAAGAATCCTAATAATATGTTTTAAACGTAAAATAAAAAAGAAAGGTGCTTTAAAAACAACACAATAATGGTTAATGTAATTTTCTATTTTTCTAATATTTTACAGCAAAAGTATCAGATCTAACAGGCGATAGTGATCGATGAGTTGGTCATCACTGAAATGCGGTAGGCTACATTGAACATGTAAAAAATTAAAACACAATAAGACTCAAATGTAAAACAAATTAAAAAAGGATTTTACAAAACTTAACGACATGAATATATTAATAAACAACCTAAACTTTATCTCCGGAGACATTTGTTATTTTTGTTATACATTTTTTATACGTTTTAATGCTATCTTGAAAACAAATATCATTATATATTAGCATATTTATATTTAATTTGCACATAATTATTGTATATTGTATAAGTTAGCCGGCAAAAAGCAGACAGACGCACTAAAAACTGCTGAAAAAATATATATATTAAAAAAAAAGGTAGACGCAGACGTCATGTAACAAGTCAGACGTTGATGTCACGTCCATTGAGAGGAATGTATGAAGGGCAAGAAATTGTGCACTGCCTCACACACTGCACTGAGCCGTGTGAGCAGCGTGTTATGATACGTGATAGCAAAAAAATAAATAAATAACTTCACTGCTACACGTGAATCACGCGTAACGTCTGGCTTGACACTTCACTGCCACACGTGATTTACGTGACGTCTACGTGACGTCAACGTCACGTCAACGTCACGTCAACGTCACGTCTGCGTCTTAAATTGCATGGATTTAATAGCAAAAAAAATTATTTTTTAAGACGTCAGTGAGACGTTCAGTGAGACGTTCGGTGAGACGAGTGCACGTTGCAGCGTCAGGTTAAAGAGCTTGGAGGAGCGCCATAGTTTCGACTGAACAGAAGGGAGACGTGGTTAATATGAACGAGAGGTCTGCATTAGAGCTGAAGATCTTTGCCCGAACCCGGCGAGACCCGAAAAAATCCAAATCCCTGCAAAGGTGAAGCAAATTATGACGAAGTAGTAAAAAAAGAGAATTTTGACGGCGGTCAAGCCAGTCAGAAAGAGCGGTTATTCCAGCCGCAGGTATTTAGCGGTCGCTCATACACTGCGTATTACGGTAGAGCCTTAAACAGCAAGCTGACAGGTAATGACGAGGCCACTCGCTACCCTGAAACTACGGTCATGGAAAATTAAATGGATGTTCCTGACTGGTATAAGATGAATAAACAATCCTACCTAAAACTTGCAAAATCAGCCAGATCAGAACTCTGCATCTCGGCCTGTAGCAGTAGCAATGAAACGGTGTTCAGCTGCTGCTGGACGCACATGAGCGCAAGACTGCGCTAAAGCCTGTGGATTTAATAATGTTCCTCCACAAACACACGTAGCCTAATCTTGGTGAGTAAAGGGTTTTAAATTATAAATAAATATTAATTAAACCATATAATCATAATGTAGACAGAGTATACAGACTAATGGTGGCATTATTCTTTTAATATTCAGCTTCAATTTAGTTACTGCCAAAATACCCGTCATCATTTAGAGTTTATTTGATTTGTTAAGCAAGATTTCTTTTCATTGGTGTGTTGGCCAATTTAAAGGCTAAGTGCATGTAGACCTATAGAGTGCTGAGATGTTACGATGTTACAGAGGACTTATTTTATTTCTTTGTTCCAACTTTCAAGTGGGATATAGTCTACGTTTGTTACGAATAAATGCTGTTAAAACATATAAATGACTCATTCTTGAAAAAATGCATTAGAGCTGTAAGGGCTCGGGCTTAATAAAGCTGTCAATCAAAATGTACGTGTCGGACTCGGGACCTATCGGGTATAATTTTTATGGCCCAAATACAGCTCTCTGCATTCCCGCGGGAGCCGGCCAGATTTCTTACGGTGTGGGAGTAAATTTCTGAATAAATCGCGGGAGAGATGTGTGTGTGTGTGTTTGTGTAAGACAGAGAAAGTCTGTCTGTCTGTCTGTCTGTCTGTCTGTCTGTCTGTCTGTCTCTGTCTCTGTCTCTGTCTCTCTCTCTCTCTCTCTCTCTCTCTCTCTCTCTCTCTCTCTCTCTCTCTCTCTCTCTCTCTCTCTCTCTCTGCCTAAGGTCGCATAGAAGGTATTCAGTTTCTGAATGGTTTAGCCTCAAGCCAACAGTTTGGTGACGCTGTCTGAGCCTTACGTCATAATTTTTTTTATTACGCCGGTAATACCGGATACCGGGGTAAAATATGGAGGCGGTTTGACGGTCTCAAAATTTGGACACCGCCCAAGCCTAATACACACACACACACACACACACACACACACACACACACACACACACACACACACACACACACAAAGATAAAGGGAATAAGTACCAAATATAATGTTTACAGTGCAACAACACTCAACATGGCATCCCAAATGACGTGGCAGACAACATGCTGCCTTCCCCGCTGTCATGTTAAACAGTAGAGCATCGCTTTTGAACTTAGAATATCACTTTATTAAAGCATGCACTCATTTGCAATCTTGTTAGCTTCTGTGTCAGCCTGGCTGCTCGTGCTGGCTCTGCCCCCGTTGGCCCAGCAACCCTGGACCCCCGACACAAAAGAGCTAACCTCCAAACACTACTCCAGTCAGGCATGCCACGTGCTACACTAGCTCGCAAATTGGCGAGTAACGTTAATGTAATCCCAGACATCTCAAGTCTCCCGGAAGCTTCAGGAGACTACGGGATGCCCACAAACGAATGATAATCTTCTGGAAATTGCGCGTCTCCACCCTGGTCCTTAAATACGTCGCACCCCCCCTCTCCACCGCATCCCTCCCAGCTCTTCAGGTTCATTGGGTACAACCCACCCCCGCCGCTCAGGTAGATCGCACGCACACGCCCACACCGCTCTTC
Organism: Danio rerio; assembly: GCF_052040795.2. Taxonomy (NCBI): domain Eukaryota; kingdom Metazoa; phylum Chordata; class Actinopteri; order Cypriniformes; family Danionidae; genus Danio; species Danio rerio. Next base: position 45,152,405 of record NC_141031.1, read on the forward strand.
AAATACGTCGTGCACCATCACCACTAACAAGAGAGTGGTGGAAATAAAAAACATCTGAGAGATCTTAATCAATAGTGGAAATGTCGGGTTTTAAGAAAATGTTAAATGTAATAGAGCCCCTTTACATTATTCCTTCAAAAGCCCATTGCAGTCAGATCATTCCTGCTTTCAGATCCACTGAAATGGCAGGTGATCAAATCAAGCAGATCTGTGCTGTCTGAGGAAAAGGTGGACACTCATCTTTCTGACAATAAAAAAAACACTTAGTTGTTTGAAACCGAGTTCCATATAAAAACTAAACTGTTCTTTTCTTTTTATTTGTTTAATTTCTACAATATTATATAATTTTTTTATAAGCAGCTTTTTGGTTTTGAGTATAAAGAAGGATTTGTTTTGTTTGCTGCTAAGCAGAAACCAAGGAATTATGATTATATCACTGTTTTAAGTAAAAGAAAAAAAACAGGATCATACTTTTATGATGTTAGTTTTAATACATAAAAAAATTTAAATCAGAGAAATCCTCTGGCTTTTTTCTTCTTTTGCTGTATCGAAAACATACCGAACAGTGACACCACTGTATCCTATCGAACCGAATCTTGATTTTTGTGAACCGTTACACCTCTAATATATATACATATATACATGCATACAGTTGAAGTCAGAATTATTAGCCCCCTTGAATTATTAGACCGCTTGTTTATTTTTTTCCCCCAATTTCTGTTTAACGGAGAGACGATTTTTTTCAGCACATTTCTAGACATAATAGTTTAAATAACTCATCTCTAATAGCTGATTTCTTTTATCTTTTTCATGATGACAGTAAATAATATTTGACTTGATATTTTTAAGACACTTCTATACAGCTTAAAGAGACATTTAAAGGCTTAACTAGGTTAATTAGGCAACTTATAGTATAATGATGGTTTGTTCTGTAGACTATCGAAAAAATATAGATTAAAGGGGCTAATAATATTGTCCCTAAAATGGTGTTTAAAAAATTAAAAACTGCTTTTGTTCTAGCCGAAATAAAACAAATAAAACTTTCTCCAGAAGAAAAAAATATTATCAGACATACTGTGAAAATTTCCTTCCTCTGTTAAACATCATTTGGGAAATATTTAAAAAAGAACAAAAAAAATGCAAAGGGGGCTAATATTGCTGACTTCAACTGTGTGTGTGTGTGTGTATGTGTATATATATATATATATATATATATATATATATATATATATATATATATATATATATATATATATATATATATATATATATATATATATATATATATATATATACACACATATATATGTATATATATGTATATATATATATATATATATATATATATATATATATATATATATGTATACATACACACAATAATTCTGACTTTATATACACACACACACACACATACATATATATTTATATACATACATACATACATACATATACACACACACACACACACACACACACACACACACACACACACACACGTACATATATATATACATACATATATATATATATATATATATACATATATTTGGCATTATGTATTGTATGTTTTATTTGTCTTTATGTTATTGTAGGCTATTTTTTGTTTCAATTTTATGTTTCAATCTGAATTGTACAACAAAAAAATTGAAGGTCCAAATTCCCCCCTTGCACAACAGTTTGGGTTAACTATTTGTTTTGTGAACTAGTTTTTCCCTCACCATGACTTTGAAGGGGCTCTTGGGAATGTTTTCTCCACCGAAGCGCACGTAGATGACGTATGTCCCGGGTTTGTGTGCGGTGTAGAAGATGTCGAATGTGCCGTCCTCATTCTGGATGACGTCTGCCTCCACCTCGCTGCCGTCCGGAGTGAGCACCACACAGCAGAGATTCCCCTTTCCTGCACCTTTAGTGTTCACCATGAAGCCCACCTCCTGCCCGATACCGATGGTGGGCCCGATGCCTGGTCCTTCAGGACACAAACATACAATACAGTTAAAGACCGAATTATCAGCCCTCCTGAATTATTAGACCTCCTGTTTATTTTGTGTGTAAAAAGCTGCATGCATCACAACTGCAACTGCTGCATCACATCACAGCTGCAAGACACACACGAGTTCATGTTTAATAAGCAGACAGTAAGTGTGTCTCACCGCTGACTGTACACTTGCTGGCATCTCCTGAAGTCGTGGCTCTGACTCGATATGGAGATGTCGGGATCTCGTCTCCGCCATATTTGATCACAATAGTGTATCGACCCACTTTATCCGGTACATAAGACACTCTGTAGGTCCCGTCTCTGTTGTCCTGAATGTTGGCTTTCTTAAGTTTACCATCTTGATCCTGAAACACATGATAAAGCACACTGATTAATTTTGTTTAATTATATTTATTTGTTCAGGTATTATTCAGTTATTGTTTACTGTATTTATTTCTTTGATAATAATAAATGTATTTATTAATTTAGTGTATTTATTTATTCATTTATTTATTTAGGGTATTTATTAATTCATTTATTTAGTTTATTTATTTAGTGTATTCATTTATACAGTAAATAAATTCCATGGCACTTATCGTAAAGAGTAGGGATGTAACCCCGCTGTCCTGGCTCCATTAGTCCTTACCATCCTGGCCGCCCAATAAATTAGTTTTTAGTTTATTTAGAATTTTAAATAAATATTATTTAGCATTTATTTATTTATTGCATTTATTTTTTTACTTAGTGCAGTGTTAATGTATTAAGTTATTCATTTAGCGTTTATATATTTATTTATGTAGTGTGTTTATTTATTCATTTATTTAGTGCATTTTTTTATTTAGTGTTTATTTATTTATTTAGTGTATTTATTTATTTTTTATTTATTCATTTATTTAGTGTTTATTTATTTATTTATTTAGTGTCTTTATATTTATTTCTTTAATGTGTTTGTTCATTTATTTAGTGTTTATTTATTTACTTATTTATTGAGTGTATTATTTTTTGTGTGTTTATTTATGTTTTAGTGCATTTTTATATACTGTTTATTTATTTAGTGTTTATATTTTTATTTATTTAGTGTGTTTATTAATTCATTTATTTGCTGCATGTTTTATTTAGTGTTTATTTATTTAGTGTTTATTTATTTATTTATTTATTTATTTAGTGCATGTTTTATTTTGTGTTTATTTATTAATTTAGTGTACTTATTTATTTAGTGTTTATATATTTATTTATTCAGTGTTTATTAATTCATTTATTTAGTGCATTATTAATTTAGTGTTTATTTATTTAGTGTTTGTACATTTATTTATTTATTTATTTAGTGTGTTTATTTATTAATTTATTTAATGTTTATTTATTTAGTGTTTATTTATTTATTTACTTATTTATCTATTTTATTGTATTTATTTTTGTGATAATTTATTTAGTGTATTTATTTATTTATTTATTTATTTATTTATTTATTCATTTATTTAATTGGTTTATTTATTTATTAGATATTTGTTTATAAAAATAATATATATATATATATATATATATATATATATATATATATAGATAGATAGATAAAATAATAACATTTATAATATAATTAATAAAATATTGTTTTGCAAGTCAGTTATATCGTAAGAAATAACGTTATCTCACAACAGCATGGCAAATTATCCCAGTATCATGCAGCTCTGCTTTATACTCTCTAGAAATGACCCAGATTAAGAGTAATGGAAGAGGAAGAGCTGCAGTTTCCCTCTGGATTTCCTGCTGTATTTTGGCTTTCATACAGAAAACCCTTCATTTATTTCACTGCAGGCCTGGCCAAATGCTTCAGTGTGTGTTTGGAGATCGAAACGCTCGTCTGAATGGAAAAATCGGATCTAATCCTGGATCACTGAGCCAGTAAAATAACACACTGTGAAAGATGAATGACCCAATATGATGCAACGTGAAACTTGCAGATCATTACTCATCTTCTCAGAAACTCAATCCAAGTGTGATTTTACAGTATGTGTGCAAATTAAAAACATTCAACATCAAGTCCTTGTAAAAGTTCATATAATAATCTAAAAAAAAAAATGAGTAAGTTTATGAATTTAGATTTTAAATGAATGATTACATTAAATATATTAAATCTAAAACTTTTAAAGTGTACTTTAATCAATCATTTTGAATATATAATGATAAATAAATCCAAAGTTATGAAATATAATACATGTAATAATTATTATAAAAACATACATTAAATAAATATATTTATAACAAACTGAGAACTGCAACACTTCTGCAGTACCCCAAAAACCCCTCAGACCCCAGGGGTTAACAATTAGCCCTAAATGTTCCCCATGCCTGTATTTCATTCAGTCAGTGATATTGTGAAGACTCACGGTGATGTGCACAGACAGCTGTCCTTCTCCCGCATCTTTAGCATCGATGGTGAACTCCACTGGGAAACTGGCGGAAAGTCCTGTGGTCAAACCCGGCCCGCTGGCACGAACCTTACTGGCATCGTGAGTGGGCAGAACACGCAGCTTCATCGGGCTGAACAGACACATGGTTTAAAGGTTAACTAAGAGACAGATCAGTTTGATAGCAGGAGTAATCGCAGCATAATAAACATACAGTACCTGCGGGGAACTTCTTCATCGGCGTATTTGATGGACACTGAATAAGGGCCCTCGATAGACGGGGTGTAGGACACGGTGTGTGTGCCGTCTCCATTGTCTGAGACCTCCACAGGTTCAGCCAAACCTGCAAATAACGACAACAATAATAATAATAATAATAATAATAAAAATAATAATATTTATTCATTATTAATTTCCCTTCGGTTTCGTCCCTTTATTCATCAGATACAGAATGAACCGCATATTCAGCATATGTATTATATTAATAAATATGCAATTAATAAACACAAACCAATGAATACTTAAGTGATACAATATTTTCAACGTTAATAATTGATAAAAATTCTACATTTTTTCATGGTGACACTTTGCTAAATATCAAATAAAAGCAAAATAACCATATTTCCATACAATAATAGCTATGGCTCATGCTAAACCAAACAAGCAAGACTGTGAGAATGACAATGCAACGCATTTAGTAGCAAAGAGGTTTC
>NC_141031.1:45160000-45177500 GCF_052040795.2 Danio rerio
CAGCTACCTCCCGTTCGCTTCAATCGCCTGAGCAAATTTTCTCTGAAGACCTATAGTTTTACCGAGTCATGCGACTTCGGTAATATCGAAAAAATTTAATATTGCGGTATGACGGTATTTACAATACCGTTACATCCCTACTAATAACAGTAACATTTTAATAAAGATTTTTATACATTTTAAACAGGCTGCCACAAAGCTAGAACTTTTGGACTAGAACAGTGGGTGCCACTTCAAAAACTGATTGGTCGAAAGTTATTTATTCATATTCTCTCTCTTTCTCACACACACACACACACACACACACACACACACACACACACACACACACACACACACACACATGCGGGTAATTACCACTCAAAAGTATGAAATAAAATGAATACCAGAACGCAAAACATGAATATCTGACATTTCCCGCAACAGTACCCTGCAAGATTCGGCTCAAATAAAGCACTGGTGTGTGGGCTTGTCATATTTTGAATGAATGAATTGTATTAAGACACGTTCTCACCCTGGATGTAAATAGTTTTCCTTTTGTTTGCTTCCCCATCTATTTCATTTATCTTTTTAAATCGAAAAAAATAGTAATATACTGTATAATACACTCGACAATTGCACATGCTTGTATATAGTGAGATCATGTGAGACTCCACACTGACCAAATGTAACTTGAAATTCTACATGACTGAACTCAAATAAACATTTACAATAAACATCAAATAAAAAAAAGACTTGCAGTTTAAAAACAGGCAGTGTGCATCTTCTCAAAGTTCCAGTAAGGCTTTCTTCAGCTCTGAACTTTAAGAAAAATACGAGTACTGTGTGTACCTGGAATGTGTTGTCCTCCATATGTGATGTTGACATCGTAGAGTCCAGGAACATACGGTGTGTATTCCACATTACAGCTGCCGTCTTTGTTATCTTTGCAGGACATTTTAGACTCGGATGGGCCTTCGACAGTTATTCCTAAACCTCCAATACCTGCTCCTCTGCACAGATCAAATCACAGCTGGTTAGACAATCTTATGGTATGTTTTAGCATCAATCAGAATGAGCTTTATTCACCAAGTGTACGTGCACACACACAAAAAACTGTGGTTTTTAGGAGCTCAGGATATATACCATATATAGCAAATACAGATCAAATGTAGGATTGATGTGGAGCTCTGACCTGGTGACTATTGAGAATTTGTTGGGTTTCTCAGTGAGGGCCTCCTCCAGTCCAGGACCCCGGGCCTGAACACGGGAGGGGTCACAACCTTCACCCACCCCGACCTGGAACGGACTCTTGGGAACCGGAGACTCATCATACAAAACCTCCACACTGTGAACTCCTACAGCCAGCAGACAAAACACAATCAGCATCAATGAAAGATTTCAAGTTACTTTTTAGAGGATTGTTTATGATCTAAAAAAAAGTTTGGGGGAAAAAAAGAGGTCAAATAACACATTTCCTGATCTCATCAATTACACATTTTAAAGGTGCAGTGTACCCAAAAATGGAAATTCTGTCATCATTTACCGTCCCTCCAATCTTTTAAAACCAATCTGAGTTTCTTTAAAAAATAAATGAATAAAATGTTTTTGTATTTTTTTATGAAAACAAAGCTGAACAATGCATTTAAACTAACTAAACAAACCAACCAACTAGCTAAACTAACCAAACAACCAACCAACTAAATAAATAATTGACTGATGTTTTTAAAATAAATAAATAAATTGACCAATGCATTTAAAATAAATAAAAATATACAAATAAATAATTGACCAATGCATTTAAAAATAAATAAATAAAACAAATGCATTTAAAATAAATAAATAATTGACCAATGCATTTAAAATAAATAAAAATATACAAATAAATAACTGAGTAATGCATTTAAAAATAAATAAATAAATAAATAAATACTTGACCAATGCATTTAAAATAAATAAATAAATAAATACATAAATAACTGACCAATGCATTTAAAATAAATAAATAAAATGCATTTAAAAAAATAAATAAACAAATAATGAATTTAAATAAATAAATAAAATGCATTTAAAATAGATAAATATATAAACAGATAATTGACCAATACTTTTAAATAAAAAAAATTTGACTAATGCATTTAAAATAAACAAATAAATAAATGTACTTCAAATAAATACATATATAAATAAATAAACAGATAATAGACTAAGGCTTTAAAATAATTATATAAATAAACAATTGATCAATGCATTTAAAACAAGTAAATATATATATATATATATATATATATATATATATATATATATATATATATATATATATATATATATATATATATATATATATATATATTTATATATATATTTATATATATATACACATAAATAAATAATTGACCAAAGCTTTAAAAATAAATAAATAATTGACCAATGCATTTAAAATAAATAAATATATAAATAAACAGATAATTCACTAATGCTTTAAAAATAAAAAATAAAAGTTATCTCCCATAGTTTCTTGGTTTAGTTACACTGTTGGGCTGTCATTGAAAACGTCATATCATAAATCTGTCTGAATTAGCTGTATATTCTGGCAAGCTTTATTACTGTTCTTCAAAACACACAAAGCGCACACTACCTGTGCAAGTTGCAACCTGCCATAATCAATCAATCAATAAAGAAGACCTACAGACATAACATGATGGGTTTTAATCCAACAGAATGCATGAACTGGCTAAATGTATAGCTTGCATTCCCGTCACCTGCCAAGTGCATGAATACAAACATTATCCAGCGTTTGTAGTGAAAAAGCAGCCAATTGTGAATAAATTAGATCTGATTGACAGACCATAAGCAGAGCATTAAGTAGGATGTTGTGCATTGTACCGTTCTCAAATGGAGTATATTCAACATTATAAGTGCCGTCGCTGTTGTCCTGGATGATGCAGTCTGTAGTAGCGCCCGAAGGGTTTTTTACATCAGCTTTAATGTGTTCCCCGCCAACTTTAGACAAAGCCCGGGCATCCACAGTGAAGCTAGTCGTAGCTTCTCTAAAAACACCTGCAATCCAGAGAGAAAAAGCGAGTCATTGTATAACAGCGGTTTTATTCTGTAGACCAGTGGTCACCAAACTTGTTCCTGGAGGGCCGGTGTCCTGCACATTTTAGCTCCAACCCTAATCAAACACACCTGAACACGCTAATCAAGGTCTTACTAGGTATACTTGAAACATCCAGGCAGGTGTGTTGAGGCAAGTTGGAGCTAAACCCTGCAGGGACACCGGCCCTCCAGGACCGAGATTGGTGACCCCTGCTGTAGACAATCGAAAAAAATGTCATGCCTAAAGGGCTAAATTTACATTTAGTCATTTAGCAGACGCTTTTATCCAAAGCGACTAAGAAATAAGGACAAGGAAGCAATTTACACAACTATAAGAGCAGCAATGAATAAGTGCTGTAGGCAAGTTTTCTGGTGTGTAAAGTGTAAGATTAGTAATTAAATAAATAATTAAATTATATATATATATATAATTTATATAAAAAAAAAAATAAATATATATATATATATATATATATTTATTTATTATATATATTATATATATATATATATATATATTTATATATATATATATATATATATATATATATATATATATATATAATATATATATATATATATATATTATATATATATATATATATATATAATATATATATATATATATATATATATATAAATATATATATATATATATTTATATATAATATATATATATATATAAATATATATATATATATATTTATATATTATATATATATATATATATATATATATATATATATATATATATTTATATATTATATATATATATATATATATATATATATATATATATATATATATATATATATATATTTATATATATATATATATATATATATATATATATATATATATATATATATATATATATATATATATATATATATATATATATATTTTTTTTTTTTTTTTTTTTTTTTGTAGTAGTAGTAATACAGTTAGTGGTAGAACCAGAGAGGCAATTGCAGATTAGTAAGGAAAGTGGAGACTAAATAGTTGAGTTTTTAGTCGTTTCTTGAAAGACAGTGAGTGACTCTGCTGTTCTGATGCATTTAGGGAGTTCATTCCACCAACTGGGCAGATTGAATGCGAGAGTTGGGGAAAGTGATTTCTTCCCTCTTTAGGATGGAACCGCGAGGCGACGTTCATTAACAGAACGCAAGTTTCTGGAGGGCACATACATCTGCAGAAGTGAGAGCAGATAAGTAGGAGCAAAGCCAGAAGTCGCTTAGTAAGCAAACATCAGAGCTGTGAATTTGATGCGAGCAGCAACTGGCAGCCAGTGCAAACGGATGAGTAGCCTAGTGACATGTGCTCTTTTAGGTTCATTAAAGACCACTCTTGCTGCTGCGTTCTGAAGCAGCTGAAGAGGTTTGATAGAGTCAGCTGGAAGCCCCGCTAGTAGAGAGTTGCAATAGTCCAGTCTGGAGAGAACAAGAGCTTGAACAAGGAGTTGAGCTGCATGTTCAGATAAGAAGGGTCGGACCTTTCTGATGTTATAGAGTGCGAATCTGCAAGATCGAGCAGTTCTAGAAGTTTGGTCAGAGAAGTTTAGTTGGTCATCAATCGTTACTCCAAGGCTTTTCACCATTTTGGATGCAGTAATGGTTGCCCCATCCATCTGGATTGAAAAGTTGTGATGTAGAGTCGGGTTGGCAGAAACTTCAAGCATTTCTATTTTCACGAGGTTAAACTGAAGATGATGATCTCTCATCCAGTGTGAAATGTCTGACAGGCAGGCTGAGATGCGAGCTGGAACCGAGAGATCATCAGGGTGAAAAGAGAGGTATAGCTGGGTATCATCAGCACAGCAGTGGTAGGAGAATCCATGTTTCTGGATGACTGGTCCTAGAGATGTTGTGTAGATGGAGAAGAGAAGTGGCCCAAGAACAAAGCCCTGTGGCTAATAATATTGACCTCAAAACGTGTTTAAAAAAAAAATTAAAACTGCTTTTATTCAAGTCGAAATTAAACAAATAAGTAATATAATAGGAAATACAGTAAAAAATAATTCCTGAATCTGTTAAACATCATTTGGGAAATATTCGGGGAAAAAATTCACATGAGGGCGAATAATTTTGACTTCAACTTTTTAAAGGGACAATTAATGCAGCATTTTCCAGTGTCAAGTCGACAATCTTGTTCTGAAAAGATGTGTACTATAATACAGGGTCATCGCAGCCACTAAAATAGTACATACGTTCATTAATTCTTGCTAGTTTTTTTTTTCCTTTCGTGTGGAGTTTGGAAAGTGAAAAAAAGAAGCAAAGCACTAGTTTACACTTATCTATTGAGTTTGGACCAGAATTCAGTGTTATTAGTAGTAAAATGCACACACAATAACATTGAAATTATTTATAAATGTCATATTTCTATATTTTTAGTGTTATTTGACATGTTTTTAAAATGTCATGTTGTTATTTCAATACATTTAAGTTAACGGGAACTTTAGACAAAGCTGGGGCATCCACAGTGAAGATAGTCATAGCTAATAAATATGAAAAAGCATACTAATATGGTTCAAAATTGCATTTTACCTGTGAAAATGGTACAACACTTAAAGGGACAGTTCACCCAATAATTTAATCATTTTCATCATTTACTCACACTCAAGTGGTTCAAAACTTTTCTGATTAGTTTTTTTCCTGTTAAACACAAAAGAAGATACTTTGAACAATGTTAGAGGAAAAGCAGCCATTAAAATCAATGAGGAATAAAAAAAACAAACACTTGCAGTCTATGAAGTCTATATTCCCCTTACATTCCTCAGAATATCTTCCTTGCTTTTCAACACAAAAAAGAAACTCAAACAGGTTTGAAAAAAGTAGAGGACGAGTAAATGATGACTGAGTTTTCATTTGTGGGTGAACTGTCCCTTTAAATAAAGGGGATAATTAGCATATTTCTACAAAATAAAATCTTGCAAGAGTAAACGCAAGCAAACAGTTAAAGTGTGATAAAATGAAACGTTTAATTTAGATGCTTTTTTCTTACTAGTCTGAGAGACGCCACTCTTTATAACCTAACTGAAAAGAAAGAAAGAGTGGCTTGGCTTAATTACGTCATTTAGAGCACGACTACACATGAATGCCTCCATATAAACATCTCTTTAAACAGATTTGGTTATGAAATCAAAAGGAATGGGAGGAAAGTTCAGTGAGCCATGAAGCCAATCCAAAGACAAACATGTTTTCAGAAGCTAGCATGACCTAGTGCTTTTATATTGAATTATATTTGTGCCATTCTACATTGAATTATTGTACTGTATACAGAATTATGCACAACACTGTACATGCAGGAGAACTGTCAATCACATTCTCACTAGCCAATCAGAGTCGACCACTGATAACAGTTCCCTAAAAACATCTGTGCCAAAATACGTCAGTAAAACTGGTGAAATCACATCCACAAATGCTAAACTATTAGCCATATTCGGAGACCATGTTACATATTTGTGAAAGAGTTGACTTGTGGTTCATTTTCAGAGCATTTTTCATCTTTTATAATGGTGTGTTGGTGATATTTTTATTTTTGATGTTAAATGTTAATCGGAACAATTAAAATTCCATATTTGTAACCCAATTTTGTCTTGATATTTAAGGAAGAAACTGACAGCAGCGAAAATCTTTGGCTGTGGACAATGTGAAACATGTATTGTTCTCCGATGAGTCCACCTTCACTGTCTTTCCCACATCCGGAAAGAGTTACAGTGTGGAGAAGCCCCAAAGAGGCATACCATTAGGCTCAATTGGCATTCCCGAGGCTCAATGCTCGTGCTATATGGGTCACTTCCCAGGACAACTGAAGCATTCTAGAGAACCATGTGCACCCAATAGGTCAAACATTATGGTGTGCATCACAGTGGCGTGTATCAGGATGATGATGCCCCAATACACACAGCAAGACTGGAGACAGAGAGGTTTGATGGACATGAAAGTAGAACATCTCCCATGGCCTGCACAGTCACCAGACTTAAACATTATTGAGCCACTGTGGGGTGTTTTAGATGAGTGAGTCAGGAAAGGTTTTCCTCCACCTGCATCACAGGTGAGTTACAGTGTGGAGAAGCCCCAAAGAAGCGTACCACCCAGACTGTTGCATCCCGAGAGTGAAGCATTTAGGTGGATCAGTGATGGATCGGGTTGCAATCTCATGGCATTCCCTAGGAAAGGGGTGTCCAATCTCGGTCCTGGAGCGCCGGTGTCGTGCAGATTTTAGCTCCAACTTGCTTCAACACATCTGCAAGAATGTTTCTAGATAGCCTAGTAAGAGCTTGATTAGCTAGGCCAGCTGTGTCTGATTGGGGTTGAAACTAAACTTTGCAGGACACCGGCCCTCCAGGGCCGAGTCTGGACGTTGCTGCACTGGACTCAATACTGGTGCTAAATGGGCGCTGGCTCACTGCCAAGGACTACCAAAACATTCTGGAGGACCATGTGCACCCACTAGGGCAGGTGTGGTCAATCCTGTTCCTGGAGAGCTACCTTTCTGCAGATTTCAGTTGCTACCCACATCAAACACACCTGAACCAATTAATTAGGACCTGAACACCACGTGATAATTACAGGCAGGTGTGTTGATTATGGGTTGCAACTGAAATCTGCAGGAAGGTGGCTCTCCAGGAACAGGATTGGCCACCCCTGCACTAGGGCATAAGTTTTGTATCCTAAAGGCGGTGGCATGTATCAGGATGATAATGCGCTAAGACACACAACAAGACTGGTGACAGAGGTTTGATGGACATGAAAGTGAAGTTGAAGATCTCCCATAGCCTGCACAGTACCAAGATCGAAAAATTATTGAGCACTTTGGGGTGTTTAAGGAGCGAGTCAGGAAATGTTTTTCTCCACCAGGATCACAGGTGAGTTACAGTGTGGAGAAGCACCAAAGAAGCGTACCACCCAAACTGTTGCATCCCCACAGTGAAGCATGGGGGTGGATCAGTGATGGTTTGGGTTGCAATATCATGGCATTTACAAGGCCATGGGTGTCCAAACTCGGTCCTGGAGGGCCGGTGTCCTGCACATTTTAGTTCCAACTTGCTTCAACACACCTGCAAGAATGTTTCTAGAAAGCCTAGTAAGAGCTTGATTAGCTAGGCCAGCTGTGTCTGATTGGGGTTGAAACTAAACTTTGCAGGACACCGGCCCTCCAGGGCCAAGTCTGGACGTTGCTGCACTGGACTCAATACTGGTGCTAAATGGGCGCTGGGTCACTGCCAAGGACTACCAAAACATTCTGGACGACCATGTGCACCCAATAGGGAAGGGGGGGCCAATCCTGTTCCTGGACAGTTACCTTTCTGCAGATTTCAGTTGCTACCCACATCAAACACACCTGAACCAATTAATTAGGACCTGAACACCACGTGATAATTACAGGCAGGTGTGTTGATTATGGGTTGCAACTGAAATCTGCAGGAAGGTGGCTCTCCAGGAACAGGATTGGCCACCCCTGCACTAGGGCATAAGTTTTGTATCCTAAAGGCGGTGGCATGTATCAGGATGACAATGCGCTAAGACACACAGCAAGACTGGTGACAGAGAGGTTTGATGAACATGAAAGTGAAGTTGAACATTTCCCGTGGCCTGCACAGTACCCAAATCAAAATATTATTGAGCCACTTTGGGGTGTTTTAGAGGAGCGAGTCAGAAAACGTTCTCTTTAACCAGCATCACAGGTGAGTTACGGTGTGGAGAAGCCCCAAAGAAGCGTACCACCCAGACTGTTGCATCCCCAGAGTGAAGGATCAGTGATGGTTTGGGCTGCAATATCATGGCATTCCCTGGGCTCAATACTTGTGCTAGATGGCCGCTGGGTCATTGTCAAGGACAACAGAAAGCATTCTAGAGGACCATGTGCACCCAATGTTTCAAACATTGTATACTGAATGTGGTGTCATGTATCAGGATGATAATGCACTAATACACACAGTAAGACTGGTGTCAGAGTGGTTTGATGAACATGAAAGTGAAGTTGAACATCTCCCATGGCCTGCACAGTCACCAGACTTAAACATGATTGAGCCACTTTGGGATGTTTTAAATGAGCGAGTCAGGAAAGGTTTTCCTCCACCTGCATCACAGGTATCACAGGTGAGTTACACTGTGGATTAGCCCCAAAGAAGTGTACCACCCAGACTCTTGCATCCCCAGAATAAAGCATTTAGGTGGATCAGTGATGGTTCGGGCTGCAATATCATGGCATTCCCCAGGCTCAGCACTTGTGCTAGATGGCCGCTGGGTCAATGCCAAAGACTACCAAACCATTCTAGAGGACCATGTGAACCCAATGGTCAAACTTTGTATACTAAAGGTGGTGGTGTGTATCAGGATGATAATGCATTAATACACACAGCACGTTTCTCCCATGGCCTGCACAGTCACCAGAGCTCAATATTATTGAGCACTTTGAGGTATTTTGGAGGACTGAGTGGAGGGAGTGAGTATGTAGTGACTTGGCCACTATTCTGCAAGAGGAATGGCTCAAAATCCCACTGGCTGCTGTGCAGGCCTATTATCTGCCATTCCCCAAGATGAAATCATGCTGTATTGGCTGCAAAAAGGAGGATCTACACCATACTAATGAATTATTGAGCTTTAAAACCTGGAGTTTCTGTTTCATTGTCTAACGCCTGAATCTATATAACACTCAAAAGTATTGCAGTCATGCTATAAGTGGATATATTGGTTACTGACAGGCCTAATCAATACCTTCTCCAGCGACTCCTGGCCCGAACACCTTCACTCTGCTAGTATCCACAGCCGGATCCACTTTCACTTTAGCAGGGAAGCTGGGAACGCTCTTTCCTCCGTATTTCAGCTGTAATGTGTACATGCCTGCAGTCAGCGGGATATAAGTGACCGTGTACGTCCCGTCTTTATTATCCAAAACCTCCGTCTTAGCCTTGACTCCAGAATCAGACTCGGCGTCCAGCGTCAGCAGTCCCGGTCCGGCTGTGGTGCAGTCCACATTTAACACACTGACTTCGCCAACTTTTCCTCGTTTTAGGCCTGAGCCTGACGCTAACACTTTAGTGGGATCAAACGGGTACTGGACGTCGGCGTGGAAAGGTGATCCAGGAATGTGGACGTTCTCGAAGAGGATATTGACCAGATATTCTCCAGGTTCTGTGGGAAGGTACGACACGGAGCAAGTGCCGTCGCCGTTATCAGAGCACTCGATTTTGGCTTCGGTCGGACCCTCAACGGTGAGGCCGAGACCACCGGTTCCTGCGCCTTTAGTGTCGATGGTGAACTCAGCAGGACTTGAAACAAGACCACCCTTCAGTCCCGGACCGAACGCCTTGACCTGTGCAGAGAAATGTATGTTATTAAATACAAATACAATACTTCCTTGTGCCACGGTTTATTCTTTATTTAGCCTTCCTTCTTTATTATTATTATTATTATTATTATTCTAAGTAATTTTGTGTCGTGGTGGAGATTGTTTTACTAATTGCTTTTTCTTTTCTTTGAGGCTGGCTCCGCCTTGCTCCTGCCGCTAATTCGGCTGGTCGCCTTTATAAACCGAAGCTGAGTGTGTGTCGGGGTGGCTCTCGATTTCCAGCGCGTCTGACTGATCCTCGCGATCTTGTCTCTCTTTAGAGAGTATGACCCGTACTTGCTGAGAATCTCTCCGTATCTTGCCCTGATGAAGGTCCGAAACTTCTGTGCGCGTCTTGTGCAGCCGCTGCTGAGGAGCCATGCTGGTGTTGTGCCGTTTCTTTGATCTATGTTTTTTATCAATATTTTCTTTATGATTTATGTTTTGTTTGTTTGTTTAAGTAATTGCTTTGACTTGGATATTGTTTAACCAATGATTTATATTTCTGTTGCCACCTTAATTAATTAGGACACCTATATTCTGGTCTATAAATAAATAGAGAATTGTATTTCTGGTTTCTGTGTCCTTTTATGTTGCTAACCCCTTCCCTAGACGATCCTTAAAAAACTGGGGTTCGTAACAATTGTCAGACTTGCATTTGAAATGTTTCTAGCATAACAGCATGTTAAATACTCCAACACAAAGAGTAATCTACATACATAAACAAAAAAGAATCAGTGCTAGGTGTAAAGACGTAAAAAAAAGTTAATAATTAGTAAAAAAAAATAAAAAAATGTATTAGTAACCGTAAAGAAACTTGTTACTGTAATAAAATACTTAAAGGTGGCCGATAATGAAAATCTGGGTATACCAAGGCCTAGTAGAATAATAAGAGATCAGTATATGCAAATGGGCATACCATGAGCCTCAGAAACAATTGTTTACTTGTTATGTAAATTCCACGAGTGTAAAACCCCAGTGGACAACAGGCCAATCAGAAGACAAGACAAACTGTTACAAGAATCATGGGCCAGGCACTCCACATTTGCATGTGTGATTACTTTAGGTTGTTCATCCAGATATGACGTCATCAAGAGAACCCAGACTCGTGTAGCTTTGAGATCATTAATATGCACACCACAGGCTGTATTTGATAAGCAGCAACACTTTCTCGTGAGAAAACAATGATAGTTTCCCTCCATTAGTTATTTTAAACCTTATATTTAACTTACTAAGTATATGGGACTTTTATTTTAAAAACGCAACCGCAGATTGCTTATTATGCATCACCGGGCAACGGCTGCACAAGACATGTGCTTCAGGAAGCAAAATGCAAGATTTACAGATTATACATTTATTCATAAGAGGCATAAGGCATGTTTAATTGCATCTTTTGTTAATTAATTGTGTTTATTGCAAAATTTGAAGCGTATGTTTCAACAAACGTGTGATGCCGAATCATGTCAAATCACTCATGCTCATATGTTCGAGCAGATTATATTAAATCCTGGTTTTCTTTGACATTATAGCTTAAAAATACAATGCGATACCATCTCTATCATTCTCTTTTGTCAAGTTTAATTAGAATTTTGCCTTTAACCACATCTCGTGAGCAAAATAGGTTAACGTTACACTCTGATTAGGCTTATATTTGTCCTTGTTCATCATACAGTGTATGTATGTGTGTGTGAGAGCAACACGTCAGAGCGGAGCTCATTAATATTCATGACACGATCCATATATGGTCAATCAAGACCTTCTGATTCTATTGGTATTTTATGGAGTAACAAACGAGCTTATAAAACTGTTTCTAGAGATTTTTTTACTTACCATAGCCATAAACCTATAATGTAGATACCAGAGAACAATTTCACTTATTAAAGCAATGCAGTATATGGAACCTTTAAGTTTTACAAAGAACTAGTTACTGTAAACAAGATGCTTGTGGCTTACAAAAGTAATGTAAATATATTGCTAATGATTTATAAATAACTAATTACTGTAAATTACTTGCGTCTTACAAAGTATAAAGTTACTGTAATTAAATTGCTTATGGTTTGCAAATTAAATTAAGTTACTGTGATCAATTGTATGATTGAGAAAGTAACTAGTTGTAACTTGTAACTAGTTTACATAGTAAATAGTAACTTGAAATTTTAAAAGTAATTAGTTACTGTAATTAAATTATTTACTGAAAAGGGTTACTGTTCATTTTAAGATAACCTAATTAGTTACTTATAATATTCATGCCCCAAATACTTTAAATTTAATCAACATTTATGTCTAAATTCAATCAGAGTAGCAAACACACTGTATTTTTGTTATACAAACATTTTGCAGATCAAAATACAGTCAATATCAAAATTAAAGATCAAAAGACAGTCAAAATAAAACAACAGACAAAATAAGAAAAAGAGCAAAAAAAAAAACAGCCAAAAATATGAATGTAAAAAAAGCCATACATTTTTTTATAAAAGCTGAATCATGCTTTCTTTTGACTATACCTTGCTGGGATCTGGAGGCAACATGGCTTCCACAGGAAAGGGGCTTCCGGGCACCAGATGCCCATCATAGAGCAGCTCCACCATGTAAACACCCTCCTCTTTAGGGATGTATTTGACCAGACTGCCTGCTTTACCAGGCTCCACCAAGCAGGGCACAGATTTCCCTGACGGACTGGTAACCTTGACCTCCAGTTTGCCTTGCCCACCTGCTCCTCTAGTACCAACAGCAAACTCTTGATCCTCACCAACTTGTACTCCTGGAAAATTAATATTAAATGGTGATTATTTAACAAATAAAATTAATCAAATTAATTAAATAGCAAGAAAAAATTTATTAATATACAAATTAATGTATAAATAATAATAATTAAAAAATAAATATATATGTATATATATAAATAAATAAGTGCATAATACATAAATGATACATTCAATAATAAAAAAACAAACAAATAAAATATATTTGAATAATTTAATCACCACAATTTACAATGCCATCTAGTACAATGTTGGATTAAACTATACTTAGAACTAAATATATTTTAACTAACAAACATTAAGGGCCTTATTTTATTGATATATTTGCAAAGTCTAAAGCACATGGAGCTTAAGCATTAAGGGCATGTCTGAATCCGCATTGCTATTTTAAGGACGGAAAAATACGGTCTATGCCTCGCCGCATGGTCTAACAGGGTTGTGCTTATTCTCCTAATGATTTCTGGGTGTGTTTTGAGCATAACATGCATTAAACCAATCAGAGTCTCATCTCTCATTCCCTTTAAGAGTCGATTGCGTTGCGCCATGGTGCATTTTCTATTTACATAGCAGACTTTGTAGAAAAAATGAACGCTTCTCTAGCATGAAAACAATTAATCACAGCATCTGCAGCACGAGAATAAAGAACGAGCCTTCTCCATTCGGCCTCTTTACTTTTACTCTCTACTTTACTCCTTTACTTTAGTGAAATAAACTGAAGACATTCATTAGCCTACATATTTAACTTTGTTTGTTAAGCATAAAGATTTGTTTCAAAACTATTTCTAAATTCAGTTGTAATTTCCAGCAAATGAATAAATGAACAATAATAACAAAGTGTGGTCAAAAAGTTATATACAAACACACATCCTGTTCTTATGCCCATATGGTGATGCTTAAAATAGCAACGCGCCAACATTTTGCCTTACACACCTTCTTTCTAGACCGACACACCCATGAGTCCACAAAGTGGCTCAAATGGATTTGCTATTTAAACAACGTGGCGCAAAATGGGAAAATTAGGGTTGCGCTGGTCTGAAAATAACAACAAATCAGGCCAAACACATTTTGCACCTTATTGCGAAAGGTGCATGTTAGGGCCTTAAATATAATGTCTTCACTGGCAATCAACGTGGATATTGCATTAAAAGAATTGGGGGAAAAATTAGCTTGCTAACTAACCAGAAACTAAAATAAATATATAACAAGGTAAAATTAAACTAACATTTTAATATTGTTATAATAGTTTTTTTGTAATATTATTATAATTGGTAAATAATATAAATATAGCTTTTTTTTTAGATGTTACTTATTATATTATTTCAAGAAACAAACATATATTATGCTTGGATCTTGGGTTCAAACAAACAAACAAACAAACAAATAAATAAATAAAATTATTTAAATGAATTAAATCAAAATTAAATGAATAAAATTGACAAATAAAACAAAACCACATACGGTTTTCCAGGCCATCCACTTGAATCTTGCTAAGGTCGAGTGGAGCTGCGACACCGACAGCGAAGGGGCTTTTAGCAATCGGGTCTCCACCGTAGCTTACTGTTATCACCATCTCTCCCTGAAATGAAGACCAGAATGATCAAGCCAGAAGATAAATTCCACAAGATGTCTAATTTGCCAATTTCATTGGTTTGAACTACTACTAAACACGTGTCAGATCTCTACCTGCTGGACTGGTGTGTACTTGACAGTATAGGAATAGTCATAGTTATCAATGATCTCGAAGTCTTGGACAGGTTGTGCTTTATTTGGGCCAGAAAACTGCACATCCAGCAGAGCTTTACCTGCTCCTTTAGTGTAAACTGTGAAGTGTGTTGGTTTTCCACTCTCCACACCTGATGATACAAAAAATGGAAACATTTAAAGACTCAAAAAAATATCAAAATACAGTCAAAAGACAGCCAAAATCAAAGATCAAATATCAAAGGACAGCTGAAATCAAAGTTCAAAACACAGCCAAAGTTAAAATTGAAGATCAAAGCACAATCAAAATTTTAATGAAGATCAAAACACAGCCAGTCAAAATTAAAGATCGAAACACTGCCAAAATCATAATAAAAGATCAAAGCACAACCAAAATCAAAGATTAAAGCACAGCCGAAATCAAAGCACAGCCAAAATCAAAGATCAAAGCACAGGGAAAGTCAAAATAAAATATCTAAGCACAACCAAAATTTCAATGAAGATCAAAGCACAGCCAAAATCAAAGATCAAAGCACAGCTAAAATCAAAGCACAGCCGAAATCAAAGACCAAAGCACAGCTAAAATTAAAGATCAAAGTAAAGCAAAAACCAAAGCTTAAAGCACAGTAAAAAAACTAATTAAAGCACAGCACAAAACAAAGGTCAAAGAACAGACCAAATCAAACATCAAAGCACAGCTAAAATAAAAGATCAAAGCACAGCTGAAATCAAAGCACAGCCAAAAATCAAAGATCAAAGCACAGCCTAAATCAAAGCACAGCTGAAATCAAAGCACAGCTGAAATCAAAGCACAGCCAAAATCAAAGACCAAAGCACAGCTAAAATTAAAGATCAAAGTAAAGCAAAAACCAAAGCTCAAAGCACAGCAAAAAAACAAAGGTCAAAGCACAGACCAAATTAAACATCAAAGCACAGCAAAAATAAAAGATCAAAGCAGACAAAATCAAATCACAGCTAAAAATCTAAGATCAAAGCACAGCCAAAATCAAAGATCAAAGCACAGCAAAAACCAAAGATCAAAGCACAGTAAAAGACAAAGATCAAAGCACAGCCAAAATCAAAGATCAAAACACAGCAAAAAACAAAATTCAAAGCAGAGCAAAAATCTGAGATCGAAGCACAGCTACAATAAAAGATCAAAGCACAGCCAGAACTTAAATAAAAGACCAAATCACAGCCAAAGTCAAATATCAAAACACCAATAAAACAGAGATCATTAGATGATTGATCAACAAACCTGCTCGTGCGATTCCTGGTCCCTCTGCTTTGACTTTAGAGGCGTCGTGAGACGGATCCACTTTAACACGGAATGGACTGACCGGAATTTCCTAAAATGGATCATTTTAAATGAACACATGATTTTGAAAAGACTCTAACGTTAACTGTTTAATAACTAAATAATTATATATATTTTTTTAATTGCAACATTTGATGGTCTAAGTCACCCAACAGAATATCTTGCAAATATTTAGTTATAAACGATTAATGATTATTTTTATTTAATGACCAGTTTAATAAAAAAATGTAAATAAAATCGATAATAAAACTAAATATGCCCATCATTAAATATTTTATTAAGACAAAAATAAAACTTTCAAATACATAAAAAAAATAAACAAATTTCCCTATTCAAATAACTAAATATATAACTAAATTAAAAAACTGATTAGGCAATTTTTCGACTCGATTTGAACTACAAGTAAAATGAATGGCTAAAAATTCATAATTTAATAATAATAATAATAATTATAATAATAATAAACAAATAATAATAATAAATAGTAACAACAACAATAAAATGATAAAATAATAACAACAAAAATAATAAACAGTAAACAAAAATCATTAAAATAATAATAATAGGAATAATAATAATAGCAAAAATAAACTGTAATAACATTAATATTATTATTATTATGACAATTTATGACAGTTAATTGAATGACCCAAACAAAATAATTTAAAATAAAAACACCATATTCGCAATTATTGAAACGTGGACTGACCTGATCAGTGAACAGGACTTTAATAACGAGTCGTCCGGCTCCAGGAGGAATATATTTAACAGTAATAGTGTCGTTGGCATTGGGAATGATGTCAAAATCCACATCCTCTTCTTGTCCGCTGATTACATTGGCTTCACACTTGATTCCAACACTCACATCCCCTTAAAAAAAAGTTGTGTGTGTGTGAGACTGATGCATGAAATAAATTATTATTAAACTGATTTGTGCACACAGAGTGTGTGTGTGTGTGTGTGTTACCTTCTCCAGCTTCAGTGCAGTCTACAGTGAAGTGTGTGGGTTCATGAGCCTTCAGTCCTGTTTTCTCCACTCCAGGACCAAACACCTTCACTTTATGAGGATGACTTCCCTTGCCCACATTCACCTACAGGAATAAAGCCTCACCTATGTTAATCTGAGTACATGTAATACACATAGAGATTGAAGAACACAGCTAAAACACAATTACACATTCAAGTTTGGTGAATTTTAGTGTGCATGGTGAGGATTTGGTTAGTATATTTAAGGAGAGACAATGCAGGATAAATTGAGATTGTGCTTTTTTGGCTTTTCATAATGTGTGTGTTTTTAATGTATTCTAATCTA
>NC_141031.1:45182500-45192500 GCF_052040795.2 Danio rerio
ATTTAACATCTTTAATAGTCTTAAAATTTTAAAATTGACGAATTGTTACATTTTTAAATTTCAGTTTTAGAGTTTGACCATTTGAATTTGTATATTTTTTAATTAAAAAAATTTAAATTTGACATTCATAATTTTTACTTTTTTTAATGTTTAAAATAAAAAAACTGAATTTTTTGAATTTTTATTAGAATTTTTTAATTTATCATCTTTAATTTTACATTTTTTTATTTGTTACATTGTAATTTATTTATTTGAATTTTGGAATTTTTTATTTTGAATTTGACATTTTGAATTTGTACATGCTTTAATGTTTAAAATAAAACAATTAATTTGAAATTAACGTAGAATGAAATTTTAGAATTTCAACGTTTTAAAACTGCTAAATTGCTATTGTTAAATTTAAATTTTATTTTTATCTAATAATTTTTGAATTGACATTTTTGATTTTGACATTTCGAATTTTTACATTTTGTAATGTTTAAAATAAAAATAGAATTTGCATCTTTAATTTCTGTTTAATTTTACATTGTTAATCATGAATTATTTTAAATCTTTATTGTTTAAAATAAAATTCTGTATAATTTTTACATTTTTTATTTAAAATCTTTAATTTTAGAATGTTAAAATTGATAAATTGTTACATTTTTAAATATGAATTTTAGAATTTGACAGTTTGAATTTATATTGAAGAGATGATGTTCATCAGACCTGTGCTGTGATCTTCAGTGGTCCGGCTCCTGCATCTGTGGCTTCTACAGTGAATTCAGCAGGTTTGTTTATGATGCAGCCGGATTTCTCCAAGCCCGGCCCGTAAGCCTTCACCTATAAACACAACACAGCAGAGAAATACATTCTTTCATTCTTTTTCTTGAATTTGCATTTGTAACTTTTTAAAATTACTCTTAACACAGTAATTTTCTTTACATTTAATTTTTAAAACTGAATAAAAAAACTTTGATTTTAAAATGAGCTTAAATTTATTTATTCATTTCATAATTAAATGTATACAACTTTGCACTCGCAAATGGTAATTTTCTGGCAGTAGCATTTTTATGGTATTTTTGCCAGCACTTCATAAATGCAAACATGCGATCACAAATTAAAAGACTTTTTTTTATATAATCATTTTATTTGTGAAACTAAAATATTGTAAATAAAATTATTTAAGATTCATATTTTTATTTAAAATTGTTGCAATGCAATCTATGCAGATTATTTATACATATCATCAGTTTTTTATTACATTTATATAACAATTAAACATTTAAACAAGTTATGCAATAATGCCAATGCGTTTATACAAGTCATAATGAAATGATTAAAATAAAGTGAGGCATTTTTGATTTTTATATTTTAAGTAATATTAAATTCATAGGCGAAAAATCCATGCTAAAAACAACCAGATACACTTAAATCAAAATATACTTAAAGCTGATAAGGGTAGATCATGTAATAATGACAAATGGTGGATGCGATATGTACTTCCAGTCTTCTAAATGCAGAATGTCACGCGTGTTTACATAGAAGAACAGTGCAATAGTAGTGCACTGGAATGGAAAAATGGCTTCTGCGTGAATGGCCTCTTGAACACTGAGAATAATTTCTGCATGTATTTTACTGTGTTTTTACCAGGCCGGGGTTGTTGGCTTTGTTATCAGGGACGATGATGGCCATGAAGGGACTGTCCTCGATGTCTTCATCATCACACATGACATGAACGGCGTATTCTCCGGCTTCGGTGGGCCAGTATCTGACGTCACATGAGCCGTCGTTCTGATCCTCACACTCGATGCGGGCCTGGGACGGACCCTCGATAGCAAAACCTGCAGGGGGGAAATCAAGATTTGACATGCAGTTAATGTCAGAATTAATCAACCTCCTGACTTTTTTTTCTCCCTTTTTCTGAATATTTCCCAAAAGATGTTTAACAGATTCAGGAATTTCTCACAGTATTTCCTATTTATTTCTTTTTTCTGGAGAAAGTCTTTTGTTTTATTTGGGCTTGAATAGAAGCAGTTTTTAATTGTTTTAAACCCATTTTAAGGTCAATATTATTAGCCCCTTTAAGCTATAATTGTTTCCGATAGTCTACAGAACAAACCACTGTTATACTATGACTTGCCTGATTACCCTAACTTTAACCTAATAAACCTAGTTAAGTCTTTTAATGTGACTTTGCGGAAAAAAAATCTGCTCTCCATTAAACAGAAATTGGGGAAAATATAAATTATAAAGAATAAAGAAATACACTAGTAATTGTTGTATTAATAAACCTTAAAGCAACCTTTTTTGCAGCTTAAATCAATAACATAATACAGTACACCATGACAAAACCTTCAGCAATTAATGACAAGAACATTTGATACCGTCATAATCCTTTCCACAAGATCAGAGCGTAATATAATGTGTTTAAGTTATGATGGATTTAAAGCTCCTCACCGAGTATCCCGACATCAGTCCCGATGGATTCAGCCACAAAGTCTGCAGATTTTCCCACTATGCCTCCCTCCAGACCTGGACCCCAGGCACGGATCTTCTGCGGTCCTGCTTCAGAGCCCACATGAACCTCGAAAGGGCTGAACAAACACACACACAGGTCATATACTGTACATCATAAACATTGTCTTATGTCCAGACAATATTACACTCAAAAACACTTTCACGAAAATTAGCTAAAAACTGCTTAATTAAAAGAAGAAAAAAAAAACTTAAAAACGAACAAGCATTTAATGAAAAAAAATTATTAAATAATAAAAATGTACAAATTTTAATACTATTTAAATTGTATCCATGCAATCAATGCAAATATAAATTCACTGTCAATGAACTTGATAAAGAAAAATTGAAGAGCAAAAATTTAATTATATATATTTTAAAGGACATAAAAACAGTTTAAAATATTAGAAGCTGCAATAAAAACATTTAGACAATTTTAGCAAAGTAATGTGCTATTAATCAATAAATAAATGAAAATAAATAAATAATAAATAATTAAAAGCATATTAAATTAATACAATTGAATAAAACTAAATTAAATATTTTATTAAAATAAAAAATAAATAAATATATAAAATGTTCAAAATTAAGTTAATTTTCTTTGCAATGGTTAAAGTTGTTCCTAAATTGTAAGAGGGGCCAAAATCCTAATTATTTATTTATGTTTATTATACAAAATAAATACCTTTTGCATCAGTTTTTGTTCAAAACAATAATCTTTAATAAAATATTCAGGACATTACAAATCTTGGGAATTTATGGAAATAAAATGATTAACTATTTTTTTAAAGCAACAATTTGTAGAAAAATATTACTATTATTATTATTATTATTATTATTAATTAATTTTAAAAAAACAATACGGCCTGAAACACTACAATGTTTTTTAAATCTCAAAATGTCCATTAAAGGTAAAAAAAAAAAATAATAATAATAATAAAAAACACACTGTATAAATACTTTATTTAGCCAAAGATGTGTTAACTTGACAGCTTTAACAGCAAAAACAGAGCCGAGTGTGAGAACTCTCCATTTCAACTATGAGCACCAATCATTAATCTGACTGGACTCCACATCACCACACACATCTCATTCAAACAGCTTGTGTTAATGGAAGGAACCACAGCCTGGTGAATAATGAACGCTAAAGGGTCACAGCTTTGTTTCTGTGTGTGTGTGTGTTTGTGTGTGTGTGTAAGACTGAGGTGAACAGGAGGATGATTGTGTTCATTCAGTCAGCTCTGCTCCTTCATGCATGTGATCAGCAGAAAAAGTCTGTCTGCATGTTAATACCAGTCTGACGTCTCGGGCCACACACCATGCCGTATTAGAAAACCTTGAACGTATTTAAAAAACACCTAAAAAGGTTTTAGTACAGCTTTTTTTTTTAAAGAAACAGCACACTATTTTTCGGAAATGGGCTCGTTTTAAAGCTCCCCTAGAGATACAACGGGTTGCATTTTTGTTATCCATTCAGCTGATCTCTGAATATGGCACTTTTAGCTTAGCTTAGCATAGATCATTGAATTGGATTAGACCATTAGCATCTCACTCAAAAAAAATAAAAAAATAAAAAAAATCTAATTTTCTTATTTTAAAGCTAGACTCTTGTGGTTACGTTTTGTGCTAAAAACAATATAAAGATTTAAAGTTGCTATTTTAAGGACTAATGTTGTGTTTCTTAATTTAACCAGATAAAAACCTATTGAGATCAAGATCTCATTTACAAGGGTGACCTGGCCAAGAGGTCTACAACACACAACTTATAAAAAAAAATAATAGTAATAGTAATAATAATAGTAATAATAATAATAATAATAGTAATAATAGTAATAATAATAATAATAATAATAATAAATAGAAAAATTAATTTGATGCAAAAATACAGTTTAGTTGATCAACTATACCACATTACAATATATTAAACACACATACATTGAGAAATGGACTGTTGTTGTTGTTTGTTAAAAATAATAGAGTGAAACGATGTAATTGGGAAGAGCTCAGACATTTTTAGTTCAGACTGAAGAGTGTTCCAAGATGAGGGGGCGGCATGACTGAAGGCTCACTTTATTATTTCAGTCAGAACTCGTATTACTTTTGTCTTTTGGAGAAAATCTTAATTGTTTAAGTTTGGCTGGAATAACAATACAAATTTTTTAAACCTTGTTGTATATTAGCATCTCACAAAACAACTAGTGAAATATTTTGTACTGTCATCATGGCAAAGACAAAAGAAAATAGTCATTAAAGGGCACCTATGGTGAAAAATCCACTTTTCAAGCTGTTTGGACAGACATGTGTGTAGGTATAGTGTATAGACTGTCATATTGGGGTGATATAAACACACAGTCCTTTTCTTTCCAAATTTAGCAACATAAAAACGGTGGACCAATTGGAGCGGTTTTCAGATCGACCGCAACTTTACGTAGGAGTGCGGTCCCCCCGCCCAACAATATTGATTGACAGCTGCGCGCATTAACATGTCTCCGTAGTAATGCATATAATCATATCGACAAGACAGGACGAGAGCAAAGCAACCGGGAATATTAGGTCTGTTCAGTTTGCTAGGATCATCAATCATCATCAGACGTGATCAAGAGTGAGTTTCACAAGTTTTACATGTTTTAAAACGTGTGCACGAGTGTAATGAAGTACAGCCATTCACTTCAGATTCACTTCATCACCACAGCCGTGTGTCTCTCTCACTGTCTGTGTGTGTGTGTCTATGTTATGTGTGTGTGTGTGTGTGTGTGTCTGCGCATCAGAAAAATAGCAACAACCTTTTCCCAGCTATAATACAGACACTTCAAACAGCTCTAATAAATACTCTGATGGGTGTTTTGAGCTGCAACTTTACAGACACATTCTGGGGACAAAAAAGACTTATAATAAATATGAAAAAAGGGGTAACCTATGTGCCCTTTAAGACTATAATAAAACTGTGCAGTATTTGTTGGGAAGTATTTGAAAATTAATTCAAGAGGGTTTCTTCATGCCAAATTAATTCAAGTGAAAACACAGCTGTCACTTCCAGCCCGCAGTCTGTTAAATAAGCTGTTTATGCTATATGCTCATGCTCATGAATGTGATTGAACATCCGCACGGTTTAATGCACGCGACGGCCGTTTCCTGGTGGTCTCCAGTGACTCTGCGTTTCCAGAAACTCTCACACGAAACATATCGTCATGCTGTTTTTCCAGCACGTCTGTCAAGCATCCAGAGCTAAGGTTTACGCACTAATGAGTCGTCTTGGCAGTGGACACAACCTGTAGTACATATCACATGATTGGTACTGTATAGGCAGCATGAGCAAACACTCTTACATGGTTACAAGTCATGCTGATACATCTAATTTATTTATATTACATGCAAATTAGGCATAGATGTGTTTTGTATACGATGCAGTGTTATTTTAGTAAGTAGTATGTACTGTAAGAATATTTATTAGCATTTTGAATTTGCATTTAATAAATATTTTCAGTTATCTTTTTAATTTTGTTGTTTTTATATACTTTAAGCATATTTAAGTTATTTGTATACAGATTTAACTTTGGTTTTACATTTCAACAGCACCAAAATGTTCAGTTTGGTGTTTATTTAATATTCTAAAACAAATTTTCTGTTTATTTTAGTACTGGTTTAAGCTGTTAATTTAAAAATGTGTTAATAAAAATCTAAATAAAACAAATATAATAATATAGTAATGATAATATTACTGTTATTGCATAATAATATTAATAAAAATAATAATAATAATATATTAATAATAATAATAATTATTATTATTATTTTGTTATATAAAACATTATTATTATTATTATTATTATTATTATTATTATTATTATTATATATTTATTATGATGATGTTATCATTAATATTAATAACAATATTTTTATTATAGTTATATATTATTTGTTATTTATTAACAATATTATTATTATTATTATTGTTACTATTTTAATTATAATAATAATAATATTATTATTGTTATCGTTGTATAATACTAATTATTATTATTCTATTGCATAAAACAACAATGTTATTTTTATTATTAATAATACTAAAAATATTATTAATATTATTATTATATAATGAAAAATAATAATAATGATAATCATATTAATAATAATAATAATAATAATAATGTATTATTATTATTATTATATTAATTATAATATTAGTATTGTTATCACTATATATTACCAATAATTATTATTATTTATGATATTATTATTAATGATAACAATACTATTATTACATTTATATATTAATGTTATTATTATTATTAATTATAACAACATATTATTATTCAATATTATATAGATGTATGCACACATACACAATTTTCATCTTATTATAAAATTTTAATCTTATTTTTTATAACTTTAAAAATGTATTTTAAAAATTATCTTTATTTAGCCAGATAGATATTTGAAGTTAACAACAACACTGCTTCCGCTTGCAGTACTGTAACATCACATTACGTCTCAATCCGGTTAAACATTTCACAAACGAGCAGTCAAGCACTATATATACTCCATCACAGAGTCTTACATCACACTCAACATTAAACCCTTTCAGATCTACAAACAAAGTCTCTCGCAATCAGACAAATTCCCTGAAGATCCTTAATGGAGCGATCTGAACCCAATGAATCTAATCTGTATTTAAACCCCAGCACACTGACAGATCATGTATAACACGCTCTGTCCTGACTCCAGCCCTCATGTGCTTACATACGGCTATGCCTTTATACCTAAACAGAGCTGATCAGGTTTATCCGAATGGCTGAATGAGACCCTCAGAACATCTGGATCTGATCCGTTTTAACCAGTACGTCACAATTAGTAACAATACTGATCGGATTTCCTTCAACCAGTGACGTCGCCATGGTCTTAAAGGGACAGTTCACCAAAAAAAGAAGATTTATTGGTCTTTTACTCACCCTTAGGTAATCTGAGATGCACAGTTGAAGACAGAATTATTAGCCCCCCTGTATAGATGAATTACCATGTTTGTAAACATTAAGAATGCGCGTGCAGGGAGGGGGCAGAAACAAGCCAGGAGCACAAGCATTTACAGCGAGGGAATGACATTCGATGCGGTACAGAGTTTGTTGTTGTCTTAAAAATAAGACATTGAGGGCGGGACTGACCTGTCACTCACATGAAATCCACCAATGGCAAGCCAAAACCATTCAATTAATATTTATTATGCATTACAAAATCAAGTCCAGCCTACATTGGTCATTTCGCATACAGTTGACTTAATGTGATGCGTATTACTCTTAATATAAACGTATTAGCCATCCTGTTCAATTATAATTATTTTTGCAACACAGAGGACATTTTCTGGAGAAAATCTTATTTAAATAACAATGATAATAATATTAATAATAATTATTATTATTATTATTATCAAATCAATCGATTAATTAATAAATTAGTCGATTAATAAATTTATCGATTGATTAATACATTGATTAATACATTAGTAAATTAATTAATACATTTGTCGATTAATTAATACATTAGTAAATTAATAAATTAGTCGATTAATTAATACATTAGTAAAGTAATTATGTTAGTAGATTGTTAAATTTATTGATTAATTAATAAATAAATTGATTAATTAATACATTCGTAATTTAATTAATAAATTATTTGATTAATTAAAACATTAGTAAATTAATTAATAAATAAGTCAATTAATAAATGTATCGACTGATAAATACATTAATTGATTAATTAATACATTAGTAAATTAATTAATAAATTAGTCGATTAATACATTAGTAAATTAATTAATACATTTGTCGATTAATTAATACATTAGTGAATTTATTAATAAATTAGTCGATTAATTAATACATTAGTAAAGTAATTAATAAATTAGTAGATTAATAAATTTATTGATTAATTAATAAATAAATTGATGAATTAATACATTCGTAATTTAATTAATAAATTATTTGATTAATTAAAACATTAGTAATTTAATTAATAAATAAGTCAATTAATAAATGTATCGACTGATAATTAATAAATTAGTCGATTAATACATTAGTAAATTAATACATTTGTCTATTAATTTATACATTAGTAAATTAATTAATAAATTATTAAATTAATTAATTAAATGATTAATTAATACATTAGTAAATTAATTTGTCAATTAATACATTAGTAAATTAATTAATCAATTAGTTGATTAATAAATGTATGGATTGATTAATACATTAATTGATTAAATTGATTAAAAAATACTTTAAAATAAGGTCAACATTATCCGCTCCTTAAGAATTTGTGTTCCCAATTGGCTAAAACACAAACCACTGTTGTCCAATGACTTGCCTAATTAACCTAGTTAAGCCTTGCACTATAATCTGAATAATAGTGTCTTGTAAAATAACTAATAACAGATTATGTACTCCATGTCAAAGACAAAAGCTATTAAAACTATTATGTTTAAGTGTGTTGTATTTCTTGGAAAATTAATGTGAAAAATAATGTCACATGAGGGCTAATACTGCTCTTCAACTGTATATGAACTAGAGAAGGAAACACTATCTCAGCTTGTGTTTAACGCTGACCTTTGTTTGCTCTGAGTTTCAGAGAAGCGACTGTTTAAATAGCTGCTCACCTCTTGGGAATGTGCTGTCCAGCCCAGGTGATGGAGACGCTGTATTTGCCAGTAGCGTGTGGATAATATTCATAAGAGTAAACACCATCTGAGGCGTCCTTCTGTTTCACAGGCTCCTCCAGACCTTCTGCAAGAGAGCAACATTTCAAATTTCACACAATCCATTAAAGGATAAAGGGTTCAGAAAGTGCTCCCATTACGCTTCTGGGGAGGATATTAACTTTCATGTAGTGTGTTTGTAAAAGTAAAAGGTCTGCAATGTTTCAAAGAAAAAGGACAGGACAAATGGAGCTTTGTTTCCCACATGAAAGAAGTGATTTTGCACTTCTGAAATGAGTCGTCAGTAATTTCAGCTTTACTTCTTGCACAAACTTTGCAGATTTGTGATACGTTTGCAGAGTGTCAGTCTATAGTCTATGAACAATGTCTACTTTGGCTCTCAAACACTACAGTTAAAGCTGAGAGCTGAAGAGTTTGGTTGGTGTGTCAACATGTTGATGTTGAAAACCAACATCATTGTTACTGTTAGATTGAGTACATGTGAACTATGATGTTGATGTGGTCATCGGAGTAACTGGTACATCCAACCAATCAGGGTGACCAGATCCTTAGTCAAGTGTTTTAAACACTGCAAAAGCTGTGACCTGATTCTCCAATTAGTATTATGAAAATATTTTTAGATTTTTTTGTCCTTAAATGGATGTAAAACTACTGTAGGAGACTCCAAAACAACAACACAACCATTAAAAGATGGATCATTTAAAATCCCAAGCATTTTCTAAATAAGGACCTTTAAAAAATACTTTTCCAGTCCTTCAACTTGAATGTGAATGTGTTGCCGTGAAAATATTTGTGAAA